>NW_020291816.1:610557-817474 GCF_003184835.1 Aspergillus costaricaensis CBS 115574
GCTGGAGTTAGCTTAGAGATGGAAAGCAATCGTAAACTGGGCACATTACAATCCCAGCAGCTATGCTTGACATCTCAACTTGATTGGCGAGATCAACTGATATTTTTGGCTGGTGAGTACGTACTTAGTACTCAGTATCTGGTATCTCCTAGCTGGGGACCTCCCGAATCCAATCATTCGGGAGAAGAGCTTGATAATTTTGGTCAGGGTCGTCTGCTGGCCGAAATTGGATAAGAAGACCCAGAACCCCAGAGTGGCGTAGAAGCTATTGACTCGGGTTGAGTAGCGAGAACTAACATGCACGAAAGCCAGCACGGCCAGCCACAGAGGTCATATTTCTGCAGAGGCGCGCAGCAGCTGAGCGAAACATAATATGCTCTATGATGTAGATAGTAGACGTGCAGGTTGAGTGCACATCTCTTAGTCTTGGCACAATCATACTAGTACTGGGTAGGACAAGTTTTTTTCCAACGGTCAATCGTCGAGTCAATTTAAGTCCCCCCATCCGATGTCGGCCGATCAAAACGCCGTAAGGACCCTTGAAGTAGTAAGTTGGGTTGTCATTTCTGTATCAGGATTATCGCCACTGGGAAAGATCCATTTCTATCCCAATGTATCCCCGATATGTTAGGTGGTGGATGATGGATGACATGCTGATCCAAGCCACTGGCAGCATGATGACGACGGACCAACCCATCTTGTGATTTGGGTATGTTCCTACCTCCTACTCGGAGCGAGCCAGGGGGGCGGCGGTCCGAGTGTTATCCGTGTTGAACTGGCCATGCCCCACCACCAGAGACCTCCTGGATTGCGCGCCCAGACGATACGGAGTATTTATCCAACATTACTAAAGACGTAAGGTTGAACCGTGACAGATGCCGGACTTCCCACCACTTCTTATTGGAGACAAGCAAGACTAGACTAGTTAGTAGGTAAGAACCTCGCCGACCTTGTGATGCAGCTGCTGTCAAGGAGAGCCCGAACAGGATTATTATGATCACATGATGTGTATAATTTGGGACAGAGACACCTTGTTGGAGATCACCTCTAAGTCCAGACGTGGAAGAGTTATTGCAACAACCATGAAAGAAATATACACAGTTTGTATATAGTTAGGGATGTGGAATGAGATGCTAATTCCCGGGGTGGATTTTCAAGACAAATCTGACTCGGGGGACCGATGGAGGTGAGATGGTGTGTGTACCCGCAAGGAGTGTGGCCGACCACCGCACGCTAGCCCCCTTTGGGATTGATTAGGAGCATACCAAGTTCCAAATTTATCCCCACGAGGACCAATGACTTTGCTGACGCTGTTCAAATTCCGTTTGGTTCCAATGTCTTCGTTCTGTAGGAAGCTTTCAAGATCTCATTTAGACCAGTGCCATCATATGAGAACCAATGTGTAGTTTGGAGCTGATCATCAAGTCATGTTAGTTTCAACTTACTACTTGATTAGTGGAATATAATACCATTTCGAAACCCGTACCATTGTCGTACATGTATTGTTTCCTTGCAGGACAATAGTGGTACGATACATATCCCATGTCCCTGGTCGGGGTAGATAAAGACACAACTTCAGAAAAGGGGATGAATGACTGACAGGCTACTTCTGTATAAATTGTACCTTCTTAATATCCGATATCTGGTTAAGTGCTTTGATCAGAACAAGCAGGGAGAGACAAGACATACGGTGAAGACACCGAGGAACTTTCTAAAGTCTAAAAAGATAGTCGAGAGCCTCTTCCCATGGTCAGTCTGCACCTAACTACTTACTATCTATCTACCTACTCACCAAGGTAGTCATCAAATGATGACAACTGTAAATAACATTCCAAGGCAGGTGGGACAATTCTTTGAGAAAAAAAAAGGTTGACGGGCCGACGCTAATAGAAGCATAGGAATACAAGGTCCTTGCCCAGTGCACGAAATTTCCGGCTTCCGGCTACTACGGAGGGGGACTCCATATCTAAATGTTAAAAAGTCCGCGGTGGTGCAACTTGGTTCACGGACTTTGTGTATTGAGCCGTCAAGGAAAGGTATATTAGTTAGGGTAAATCATACTACAAATGAATAGATGTTCGCTACAGCAGACATATATATCATCGATTTCCCTGCCTTGCCATCGGTTTTGATGCTGTCAGCAAGTCACCTGCGAGGACGAACGGGTATCATGAATGTAATATCCAGTAATAGTTACCGGAAGTACACTGCCAATACAAGTGGGACTCGAGGAAATAATACCACATGGATTCATACCTGTCAATTGAAAGAACAAGTGATTTCTATTGATAGCCAAAGTAGTGGACGGTAAATAAAAGAGGCGTAAAACAAGGACCGTTTAATCTTCACTTATTTTGGCTGCAATTTAACTACCGTTTATGAAGCAGTCAAACAGATTGGAAGGTAAGATTTTAATTTTATGAGGGGGGGAGGGAAATAAAACCAAGAAAAAGCAAAGAGAATAATAAGAGGAGGACCCTCGGTCGACTAGCGATTCAACAAGCCGAATCTTCATTGCCAACCAGAACAATGCAAATCCGTCCGATGCCCACCCTTTTTTTTTCTTGAACCTTTTTTAAACAGGCTGGAGACTGACGGGTTGTGTGTGCGTGTGCGGGTGGACTACTTGGGAAATACTAGCATGAGCTTGTGGTGGTGTGCGCTTTTTCTCCCAAGGTGGAGAGAACGGAGAACTCGATTCGAATTTTTTTTTTTTTTATTTTCTTTCCTCTCGCACCTTTCCACCTTAAGGTTTCTTTTTGTTAATTTCCTTTTTGGATTTCGTCCCACGACCGCCATCTAATTTCTGGCCTCTGGTCGATGGGGGAGGATACGTAGATAGATAGATAAATAGGATCTAGTACGGAGTTTCTATCTAGTGATGGTGATGGTGATGGTGATGGTGGTGGTGGTGGTGTCCATTCCGAATGGAAGTTTGCGGATGGATTGATTGATTGATTGATTGATTGATTAGTGATTAGTTTTGTAGTGAGTTGGTTAGGAGTGATAAATGGTTTCCATTATTATTACCTAGCAACTTTTCTGGCTGGCTGTCTCTCTCTCCCTCTGAATCTGCGTTTCTTATCCCCGGGCCAGAAAAAATCATAATATCCACGCATCTCGCTTCCCTTCCCTTGCCCCCTCTCTCACTCTCGCACCCTCTTACTCGCTCCTCTTCTTTTCTTGGTCCTCCCCTCTTCCACCCCCGGTCCTCCTCAATCTCCCTGGACGTTGCACCTCTGCTACCCGACGGCTTTCTCCTCTCCCTCCTCCTTCTTACTCACTCTCACTCTCTCACTCTCTTCCTCGCCATTCTTCTTCCCTCCCTCTCCCCCTTCCCTGTCTTATTTCCCGCACCCACCCCCACGCCTTCTCCAAACCCTTTTTAAATCCCTCACGCCAGACTTTTTATTTGTCTGTCGTGCCTCCAAAGGGTGAGAAGCCGTTCGTCTCGTCCCTGTTCTGCCTCGTTCGCTCGTGGTAGAACCGTCCGGAATTTTTTTGCTCCAGGAGAACACCCATTTGCTTTGGTAAGTCTACAATTTTCTATGAATCTTACCGTCCCGAACCATTGTTATTTTTTGTTTTTTCTTTCTTTGGGCCCAACTCGACCATGAGACATCACTTCCATGATTTCTGGAGGAACGCAAATTCACAACTCATCCATTATATCTCACTGCATCTGCTTGGCTTTTAATCGAAGTTGGTGTCTTGCATCAATTAAAGTTCGTTGCGTCCGCACCTCATTCCTGTCATGTGAAGAGCCCGGAAGGAAAGGGGATAAGATCGAAGGCAGGGAGAAAAAAAAAAGTTCGATACCTAAGGAGTCAAATTGAGAGATCTAATAATAAGTCCAATCGATGTCATCGCTGGTCGCCATCCGCCATTTTGTCACTCCTGTGCGCTGACTCGGCCACCTGGCCCGTTTTATTTTCGGCCTCCACCTCGCTCTAGTCGCATCTTGCTTTTTTGTCAATGCCGTTCAGATTTGTTGTCGCACCCAAAACATTTACTCACCCGTCATATCCAGACAGGCCTCTCCCGATTGCCTTCGAGCGGATCCATCTCCATCGCTTCAAAGCTTGACTCCGTCCGTCATCGTACCACGTTCTCTTCCGGTAAACATGTCATACTACGAGCCTCAGGGTTGGCAGGCACCGGCCGCGCGCCAGGCCTCTTGGGAGCAACCTGCTCCCCCATCGCGGTCAGGTATGGATGGCAACACACCGATTCCGAATGCGTGTATCGCTGTTCTCAATACTTACGACAATTCTTCCTTACAGGATCCAGTTCCGTTTCCCAGCGTGACGAAATCCCGGCGTTTTCTTCTCAGTTTGATGGTACGAATTGCCGTCCCCTGCCTTATTTCGCCTTGTCTGGTGCCACGACCGTCCAGTAGCGCGCAAGCATATACACTGTTAGCCGTGCCGGATTTTGTGGCCTGTTCCGTTCTGTGACAAACGTAAAATAAACGATTGGGTTGGGTGCTAACATCCATCAGAGGTCGACCGTGCTATCGATAACCTCGTCAAGAGTGGAAAGCTGTGGGCTGCACCCCGGAGGGATTCTATGCCCATGATGATGGGCCGTCCCTACCCCGACTACGGTATGATATTGCGAGATCACTTGATTACATTCGACACGTTCTAAATTTCAGTAGCAGATCCCCGCATGGTCAACTCCATGAGCCAGCGTCATCACTCGATCAGCGAGTTCGATTCCCGGATGCATCCCAGTCCCAATGTCCAGGGCTTCTATGCCTCTCAGCGTTTCCAGGGTCGCCCCAATGAAGTAGAGCAAATGATGCAAGCGAAGCGTCGGATGGCAGCACAGCGTGAGAGGGAGCTCCGCAACTATCACCAGGAGCAACAGTACAACCGAAGTACGTGGTAGCATCTGTCTTTGGAGCCTTTTTCTGCACCTGCATCTTTCTTCCCCAATATTCCCCATACATACTTCTTGGCCCATGTGTATTTGTTGGCTTGTATATTACGTTGGGACATGGCTCCCGCTTCGAACATGGTTTTAATTCTTTTCTTCTTCTCAAAGGCCTGCTTGCCGAAATGTCTGGAAACAAGTCCGATCGCTCCCTCAGCCCGGCCGCCATGAGCGAAGAAAGCCGCCGGGAACTACTCGCTCGTCAGCATAGGGCTTTATACGGCAACGACAGCCCTGCCTTCTTCCCTCCCGCCGGTCTCGCCGACGACAGTACACGTTCCGAAAGCCAGGCAGGTGGCACGCCGACTTCCTCGACCGGCGTCCGTGGTGCCTCTCCCCGCAACGTTGATCCGTTCGGTCTCGCACAAACCCCCGTTCAGGGTGGCGCAGACAGTATCGGTCAGGCTGCCGCCGGCGCTGCCTCCTTGCAGTCGCCTTCTCGTGCCAACAGCACCTCCTCCCCCAGCTCTGCCATCAACCCAGTTTTTGGCAAATACGACGGTGCCGACCAGCCTGTAACCTCGACTTCGTCTCCCGGCGGTGCTGATTCTCCTTCGTCGAGACAAGCTCCTTCCAAGTCCATGGCTGGGCCGATTGGCTCCGTTGGCCCCATCGGAACCCGTCCTCTGCCCCAGCCTCATGCGGGACAGGTCTCCAACCCAGCGCTGAACAAGCGCTCCACGACTCCCCTGCCTTCTCCCTTGGGCTTCGGTTTCACTCCGGGCGATGGCGCCTCGGATCGGTCTGTTCCCTCCGTGTCGACCGCACCCTCTGCTGCGGCTGCGACCGCTGGTGTCAAGGATACCTCCGGTGGAGTTGGCCTTGGCTGGGGCAACGGCAGCGGTGTCTGGGGTTCCAAGAACGGTCTCGGCGTTCAGGCATCGGTCTGGGGTTGAAGAAGAGTGGGCGGATAACTAACATCACGCATTATTTATTCGGCATGTGTTCGCTTCGTGCAGTGGCGTTTTAAAGAGAGGGGTTTCGTTTTGATACTATTGGGAAAAGAGCATGGTACATATTCGGAAGAGGTGGTGGTGCAAGAGTACGTCTTTTGATTTTGTCTAGCGCTCCGTCACATGTGGACTGTTAATTTGGTACATGGCTGGTTTACTGACTAGGGGACTTGGTTGGCCTGTTGGTTTCTGGAGTCGGTATTCCCCATTTGGTGTGCTTTTTTGTGCTTGCATTGATGGTTTGACGCTGTGGTTTTGGTTTTTTATCTTTTTGATTTTCCATTGGTTCCTGCATCCTTTCCACTCTGCTTTTTTTTTTTCTTTCGTCATGACCGGCCACGACCTGCCAGGTTAGGGTTTGTATTTACCTTCAGGGAGGAGTGTACGTCTCGGGCTCTTGTTTCCCACTCATTCACGGGGGGTTCAGGTGTTATTCTATCATCATTCGGGTCTGGTTGCGAGTTCGGCCGAAACATGCGGGTTTTAGTTCAGCAACTGGGCTTATAGTTTGGGTATGGAAAAGGTTGATTGATTTTGTGTCTTACTGCGTTTCATGTGTTTTGGGGACATTGGCAAAAAAGGAATATTCGGGGATGCAGGCAAAACATCAAAGAGTTAACGGAGTCTGATCTCATGTTTTTATCAATGGTCATATACTATTTGCCATTTCCTTCTCATCATCCCATCCTCCATATCCTCCCGTACAACACAGCACAGCACAGCACAGCACTAGGTATTAAGCCAAAGCCTCCCTAAAAAACCTCACCAGCTTCGGCCCCGACACCTCCAACCGATCATACAAATCAAAATGGCCCATCCCAGACACAACAAACAACTCCTTCGGCTCCCTCGCCAACCGCACCGCCTCCTCACTATAATGCAACGTCTCCGCCTCCTCCCCAGCAATCATCAACACCGGCCTCGGCGCAATCAACCGCATGAACGCAAACGAATCATACACCACCATCCGATCATAACTCTGCAGGGGCACCCTCTGCGTCGACCGTTCATGTCTCCCCCTGCTAGTTCCATAATACTCCGCCGCTGCTTTGAAGAAAGAATCCACATTTCCCCCTTCCCCTCCCTCCTGCAACACCCTCTCCGCATCAAACATCCTCGGCGCCTCCCCATCCCCCTCCCCATTCCCAATTCCATTCCTATCCCCCCTCGCCCCCTCCAAAACCATCTTAACCACCTCCCCATTCTCCTCCAACTCCCTCCCCACCCCCCCACACCTACACATCCCCCCCACACAAGCCGCCGACACCGTCGCCACAGCCTTAATCCGCAGATCACTCGCCGCAGCGAAACAGGCGTACCCGCCGGACGCGCAGATGCCCACCACGCCGATCCGCGAGCTATCTACCCCCGGGACTGAGGTAGAGAGATACGTCACTGCGGCCTTGATGTCCTCGACGCGCTGGAAGGGGTCTTCGAGGCCGCGGGGTGTGCCCGTGCTGGAGCCTTGGTAGGCGGCGTCGAAGGTGAGGGTTGTGAAGCCGGCGAGGTGGAGGTGGGTGGCGTAGAGGGTGGTGGTTTGTTCTTTCACGCCGGTCATGGGGTGGGAGAGGATTATGGCGGGGGTTAGGGGGGTCTCATTGGGGGTGGAGGGGGTGGGACTTGGGGGGTGGTGGTAGAGGTGGCCGGAGAGGGTGTGTGTTGCGGAGGGGAAGGTTATGGGTGTTGGTGTCACGGTAGACATTTTGGTTGAGGTGTAGGAGTAGGAAGTTGGTTGTATGGATTCGGTGGTAAGTAGTGAGTGAATGATTGGGTTGGTTTGGCGATGGTGGTGACATCCAGGTCAAGTGGTAGCTAGTAATTTATATACAGTACTAGTTGGTTGCTGCTTCGGAGGCTGGTCGGGAAGTCCGAAGATTTTCGGGGTTGGGGGGTCTTGGTCGGTATGGGTGGATGACGACGGACGGATATAGGAGTTAAGGACGGGATTTAGGATGCTGATTATTGTTTGTGGGTTCGGTGAAGTATCTAGTGGTGGTTATTTTTCTAAGTATTGGGAATGGGAAGGGGAAAGCTGTGCGGTTGTGGTGAGTACTAGGTGTGGTGTGGTGATGATATGGAAATACAATAAATATTACTTGGTGAATTGGATGCCACAACTTACTTACTACTAGTACGTTAGACTACAGCAGGTCTTTACTGTGTCTGATGGTACTACTCTACTGACTGTTGTCATTGTTAAATGGTCGGAATACTAAACTAAAATTGAAGGTGTGTATTGATGCCAATCACTAGTACTCCGCCTCGTATATATAATATCGTAGTCCAAACATGATTGTATGCAAGCGCTGTAATCGATCATCATCATGTCGTCGTCTAACCATTCTTCTAACCTAAAGGTCTGTCTGTCACACTGGCAGGTAGCAAAGCGTCACGCTCAGAACAAGTTGTAGATATAGAGTCGCCACGACTACGCTCAGCAGCAGCCTCGATCTTTCTGCGTGCTGTAAACAGTCCCGACACGCCACGTTCCTGATTCCGTCCCAGCCAGGGTTTGCGTGCCTCTCCCAGCACGCGCCGTCCCAAGTAGTATATGAGCTGCCCGAGGATAATGAGGCCGAAAGCAATCGGGTACATCCAGTGGATTGTGTAGTGAAACACCCCCACCCCGATGAGAACACCCCAGAAGTTCATCGTCAGCATCGAGATGTTGAAAAATGCCGCCGATGACAGCCGGAACAGCAGCGGTACCATACAATAGAAAGAAGCCAGACACAGCGTATATCCTGTCAAGTAGATACCAACCTGGCTGTTCCAGGTCGCATTTTGGAACGAGCTGCGGTCAAAAATGCCGGCCTGGATGCCATTTATGACCATGCCGTACATGGCCATTTGACCCAGGACTTCGTACACTGGGGCCGTACTGACGAAAAACTCCTCACCCGTGTTGGCAAGTCCGTAGAATGTCGCACCCAGGAGCGCGAAGAGGTCGCCCTTGATCAGGTCCCCGCGCGAATAACCCCCTTCATCGGCACCAGTGATGCGGTCCGAAGCGATCAGGACGCCCATACCGCCAATACAGATCAGGATACCTAGTACCTGGGTGATATGATAACGCACGCGCAAGATCGTGAAGGACACGATGACCACGACCGCAATAGCCCAGAAGTTTATCAACTGGGCGCTCAGCATAGTCGTATAGCGATAGGCCAGCACAATGAAATAGTTACCTTCCACGTCGCAGAAGGCCAAAAAGATATCTATTCAAGCCCTACAATTAGAGAGACCTCCGGGAAAGTGTAGGGGTTTACGTATACAGCAAGACTTACATTTCCAACCGTGCTGGCGCACCATTCGTGTCCAGCCATTCAGACCGTAACGGTATATGGTATATGGGGTAAAGATAGCATTGAGCAAAAAGTAGTTGAAGAATGTCTGAAAGGCTGGAATCGAGGTTCCCTCGCCGACTAGTAGTGTACTAAAGGTGCTACAGGCAGTGTTGGTGATAGCCAGAACCTGTCTGTGTGACAAGTTAACCATCGACCACACCTTGGTGTTTCATGCATCTTAACTGTAGCACTTACCCAAGAAAAAGGGTAATGTAGAACTCTTTCGTCGCAAGGTAAGCAAGGACATTGTCTTCTTTCTCAATATGCGTGACAGGCGCTTCTGGTAGGTAGTCGGCGCTCCGAGGAGCCTCTAATATTGGATCAACCTGCTCGGGGGATTGAGCTACAGGTATGTAATTAGCGGGTGGTGGAGAGGATCTCTGAGCGGCAAGCCGAGCAGCCCTGGTATCGGACATCTTTGATAAGAGATACAAAAAATTGAGTTTTTGAGCCGGACAAGACTTGAGACTGACGTGGTTCTAGGAACGACTGGGTGACTTTATAACCAAGACGAGCGCAAAGCCCCCAAAAGTCGCTCGTCTATGGCGATGGCCAATCCGGTGACAACCTGAGAGAAGCGAAGAGGTATCGAGATATAGGTGCCAAGTAGAAGATACTGCTGAAGCTGGAAGTAGATCGATCCAACGTCAAGGGTAAAGCCGAGGTCAAGGCGGGGAACATTCCTTAGGTAAGACAACCGTGGATCGGATCTCGCCGCTATCCCTTTTGAAGTATGATATGCCAGGTCGCTTCTGCAGCTATCTATACCCTGTGAATTGGTGATACCACTGAGAGCGAGCCAAGGTTGGTCACGGATGGCTCAGTATTTGATAATCCAATCGTGGGATTCAATGACCCGAAGATAGATAGCTCACCTCAATGCCATAAGCACCTAATGTCTTAATGTACTTGGTGCTGCAAGATGGTCCAGGCAGAGATAATAACTAGGAAGGCTCAATGGAATATATATATATATATATATATATATATACAGCAAGACCATTTAAGAATCGATATAGTAGACCGGCAAAGCCTATACACGATGGAAATGAGGGTAGAAGTTATCGCCTGGTGAAGGCACGATTTTACTTAAAAGAGGAAAAAGATCAGGTGATTCATGTCCTAAAAGGGAAAGAAGCGGAAGCGGCTTCTAGAAAAGTGCCCGTTCCAGTCAAGTCACACCCCAGTAAGAATGGCAGCTGCTGCGCATCAAAGCTCCCTCGGATGCTGCTGGTTCAGATTTTGGGCCATTCTGGGCAGCCCTCGAGCTTGAAGCAGGCACTAAATCCGCGATGTGGGCTCGAATCAAAGCCAAGTGGAGACCCTCCGACCATTTCGTTCCATTGCAGTTTCAACTTTGACAGCTTGCATTGCGATAGCCTAGTCGTTGTATGCGCATCATCATTGCGAGCGCTAACCATTGGCACAATCATCTTCATGTAGGTATTGACTATTTAGGGCATTTCGTTCGAAAGGAATATATATGAAGGGTATACAATCATGATTCCGATCGAAGTGCAAGGACAGGAGAAGTAATTGCATGGGCAGCCACCAATTGCCTTAACCCCATCTGACGCCACAGAAAAAGCAGCGTTACACATAGCAAGTGTGTAGAAAACCTACAAATAGCGGTCAATCGGTCATGGACTATGATATCTCTCACAATGAAGCATTTGGATACACTTCTTGCATGGCCGATGCATACAAAGTGCTGCAAAACGGATAGAGTATTGTAAGATACGTGCGTTCTATTAGAATTACAGAAGAGCTAGTGGAATGAATGGAGGAAAACCAAGGAGAAGAGAAGCCGTGTAAGAACAAGCATGGTAGCTTTCAAGCAGACCCCTAAGTATTAGCTTTGCGTGAAGTGATAGCAGCACACTCATGCGCACATCTCTTAATGTGTGACGACTCGATGCTTAGCCATCATATAGGATTCTTGAGATAGCAGGAACTAGGGACATACTATCATCGTTATTTACTCCGCTGGATTAGCGAGCCATCATGGATAGCTGTCGCCTGGAAATAGCGGGTACTGCAAAGCAGGTGACGAGCGCGTCGTTGCACAGATCAGGCAGAATTGGAAGTGGTTCGATCGATGCCCAACATGGAGATGCTCGGACGTTTCGTAATGATTGCTTGTTTCCATGAACTCTGACATCGGAGAGGATCTCAAACGGGTTGCTGAGGCTGCCCATGTGGGTTGTGGGAGGAGACGAACAAAAGCATTGTGATGGTTCATGAAACGGTGATGCTCATTAGTTATTGTCCATGCATGGAGATTTTACATAGTTACAATATTAATCGGCGGTGGGACGGGTCCAGGCAAAAAGACAAGAAGACGTGGAGACTGGAGACCGACTGGGCCAGACTTTGTTTGGTTCGGGAGGAAAAGGATTATAATTAGAAACTCCAAACTCCGAAGGCCGGGGGAGGTATGACAACGATGGCTACTGAGGGTTATCACCTGAGAGTTGAGACCCTCGGTGTATAGGCTGATTTGTATCTACACTGTGTACAGTAATTGTGTCTATGATTTAACTTATTTTTATTATAAGTCTTTGTAGGGTACAAAATTGTCAGACAAAGTGGACCTGACATTTAACAACCCCTGAAACATTCTGAGATTTGTTAAGCTTTCTGGAATCCAACCAACTTTACCTGACATATAGAAAGGCTATTTAAAATCCTCTAGAAATATAACAGTAGTAGTATAGTACGTAGTAGATACTCTCCAGATATGTATACGGCGGGAGCACGTCATTTGTAACCAGTTGACCCCCCCCCTGGTTGACGCTGGTTCCCTTCGGTCGCTTCCCTGCAGATCCCCGTCTCGCGCGTCTTCGGCTCGTCTCCTTTCTTCAGGACATCTTTAACTACTATAAACTACAAGTTAGTAGTAGTGGCTGTGACTAACTATCATGAACAACTTTTGAATAGCATGATCGCATTTCTTTGCCGAGTCACATCAGCTCGAGACGCCTAGCTCTCTAGCTTGTTCGCAAGAAGATCGTTCCAAGTCCGATTCCTCCGAAAGCGCTGCTGGCTGGTGTCCCCAGCGTCCAAAGCAAGCAACCAAATCCTTTCTCCCAGTGGCTTCCTAATCTCCGGTCGCGTGTGCTGGGTGAATCTCGTAGCGCGTCGGCACCAAACGCAAAGAACGGATAAGAGACAGAAAAAGTGCCAAAAAAGATAGAATAGAGACAACAGCGCCAACCACAGCCGAGGCCGTCAGGTGGTCCCGACCCCAAAGTTCAGGATCATCATCCATCATTCTCATCCGCAAAAGCAGCGCCAGAGCAGAGCAGAAGCAAGAGCAAAAGCAGCCAAAAAGCACAACCTTCATCTGTCCATCCATCCATTGTGCTTTCCCTCGCACACCCAACATCACCCGAACTTATTATTATTATTATTATTATTATTGTTATTTCCCTTGCCCCATCCATTCTCAGTTCACTTTCCCCATTCTTTTCCATCCTTTCCAACCTCTTTTCCCCCCCCTCCTAAGTAGGGCCTCTTCGTCATCTTTGACTTAAGCTCTTCGCAAGTCTTTTACATCATTCTTCCCCTTCCCTCCGACCAAACTTCCGAACTTTCAAACTTCCAAACAACAACCCGCGGCGCCCCCCCCCTCTACCTCCACCCTTCCCTTCATTCTTCTTCTTCTTCTTCTTCCCTTCTTCTATTCCTTTTTTTAATTTTAACCCTTTGCCTTTGTTCCCCACTTTCCTTCCCTTTCCGCCCCCGAAACCAAACCAAACCAACCTAACCTTTTCCCCCCCCTCCTCCTCCTCCCTCGTCCAATCTGGACCAAGCCGCGGTCCGTCTTATCATTCCGCCTTCTCGGGGCTCTCCTCGCGCCGGTGCACACTCGTTCCTGAGTTGTCCCGGAGTGACGAGACGCCACCTCGCCATTCTGCCGGACCATGGCGTTGGAGGTGCAACCACCCAGCGATCGCAAGCGGGTGAAAGTTTACGAACTCAAAGATAATGACTGGTTTGATCGCGGGACGGGTTTTTGTACAGGGCAGATCCTCGATGTGAGTCCCGGTCGCCGCCCATGTGTCTGGCCGCAGCGCGATCTCCGTCGCCCGCTCCTCGGGCGCAAACATTGCGGCTCTCAAGCGCGTGCCTCAATTCACCTGGCTGTCGCTAACACTCCCCTCTCTGTTCCCAGGATGAACCGCGGATATTCGTCGAGTCGGAGGATGAGCCTAATCGTGTGCTCCTGGAGACCAAGATCTCCAAGGATGACGGCTATCAGAAACAACAAGGTCCGCTGCCCCTTACGCCTTTGGCCGCATCGCACGCAGCGAGCGAGATCGCAGAATGCGAGCTGACATTTCCGCGACGTGATCTAGAAACGTTAATAGTATGGACCGAGCCAAATGGGACGGACATGGCGCTGAGTTTCCAGGAAGCGGAAGGGTGCGCTGTGATCTGGTAAGGCTTGCACATGCCATCCAGGAGCTTTGCGGCAATGAATCCAATCCATCGCTGACGGCGATATAGGAATTTTGTGACTAGCGTACAGCAGCATCTATTGAACTTGGCACCAGGAGGTTCGTCTTTGCCTATTGCTCGCTTACAACGCTTTTCCGGTTGTCATTGCTGACCAATTTCACGTCTGGTGCTCCAGAAGATGCTCTGTCAGACGAGATAGAAAGCTACCAGTCGATCATGCTGCCTCCACCCGAACTCGGAAACCTGCCTGAGATTGATCATGTTATGAGGGCCGCTAGCATTACCCAGGCCGGACGTGATGCGCTATCGAAATTCGTCATCCGAGAAGAGTACATCCCCAAGCTTATCCCGTTAGTCACGATGGCCGAGGATCTCGAAAGTCTCTCCGATCTACATCGCCTGTGCAATATTATGAAGTCGCTCATCCTTCTCAACGACAACACCATCATCGAGACAGTAGTTACAGATCCTATCATCCTTGGCGTGGTGGGAGCATTGGAATGTGCGTATACTGGTGTCCTCCGGACTGACCGTGTTGCTGACGGATTTCAGACGACCCCGAGTTTCCACACCACAAAGCGAACCACCGGCAATACCTTGCAGACAAGTCGCGCTACAAGGAAGTTGTACCTATCAAGGATCCCTTAATTCGCCGCAAGATCAGCTACACATGGCGCTTGCAGTATCTCAAGGATGTGGTCTTGGCTCGCATTCTAGATGACCCGACTTTCTCGGTTCTCAATTCCTTGATCTTCTTCAATCAGGTCGAGATCGTCAACCACATTCAGGCAAATGGACCCTTTTTGAAGGAATTATTTTCGGTCTTCGACCCAAGAAGCGCGGACACCAAACGCAAGGAGGACGCAGTCCAGTTTCTCCACCAATGCGCTGTCATCGCAAAGAATTTGCAGGCGCCGGCGCGTGCCAATCTCTTTGCGAACTTTATCAACCATGGCCTGTTTGCCGTCATTGCTTTCGCCATCAAACACCCCAAACCGGCTCTGCGTACGACTGGAATTGATATTCTAGTGGCACTTCTTGACCACGACCCCGTAATGATGCGTGGCTATATGCTGAAAGCTGTCAACGAGAAGAAGACACCCTTGACCGACACGTTGATTGATTTGCTGCATACCGAGAACGACTTGGGGGTCAAGAACCAACTCGCAGATGCCGTCAAAGTTCTACTGGATCCCCAGATTCCTTTGCAAGATACCATGGGCCGGGCGGGGCCTGAGAATTACAACAAACCGCGTCCGAATATCCTCTCTGATGCCTTTGTTCAGAACCATTTCGATGAATCCGCGAGGCGGTTATTCTGGCCGCTGAAACGACTCGAACATGATGACCACCGTATGTTTTCACAGAAAATTCATCCAGGTATCTGACGATGACTAACTGCCTTGTGACCTCTTTAGTTCGGAACTTAAGCTTCCAGGATGTGGCGCTGTATTCCCATCTTGTTGATATCTTAACGTTCTTTGTCCGCCAACACCTATACCGGAGTCGGAATGTCATTCAAAACGAATCCCTTGCCCCTCGAATCGCTCAATTACTCACGGTACCCCACAAGCACCTTAAGCTGAGTAAGTTGTCCCTGTAACCAGATCATCAGCATGGGAAATATTCTAATAGTGCTGTGTTCTCAGCTGCGTTGAGATTTTTCCGTGCTTTGACTAGTCTTCAAGACACGTTCTACCAGGCTCTGATGACCCATAACAACATCTTCGGGCTCATTCTGGACATTGTTTATGAGACTATGCCCCGTGATAACCTCCTGAACTCGGCCTGTCTCGAACTATTCGAAGCGATTCGATGCGAGAACATGAAACCGTTTGTTCTCCACGTAGTGGAGAAGTATGGCGAAAAAATCAGAAACATCACCTACGTGGACACATTCCAGAGCTTGATTCTACGCTACGAGCAAATGCAGGGCTACGGTGCTGAACCGGAGTCGACCCTCATGTCGCATGAGGAGGCGATGCCTTCCCGAAGGATGCAAGCCGGCGGCCAGCGTTGGCAAGGTGTTGGGGAGATGGATGCTGCCGAGGAGGAGTATTTCAACACCTCTGATGATGAAGAGGTAAGGCGCTTGATCCAGCATGGTCTCCTTCCGGAATCGGCTAACCATGGATATCAGTGGCAGCAGGAGAGTAGGCAGACCGCATCAGATGCTGCCCGAATGCAGAATGGCGCTGCGTCGCCCATCGTCAAACCGCTCGTCGATTACCCGGATGATGACGACGAGGACGATGCGATGGACACAAAACCAGAACCCAGCGATGGACAAGCGCCACAGAACCAGGAACAACCGCAGCAAGATGGCCCGGAACATGATGCTGCTGCCGGCTCACCCGCAGACTCGCCGTCCACTCCGGTCTCGACGCCTCAAACGCCACCCGAACGGTTGTCGGAAAAGCGTCGGCGCGAGGAGGAAGACGATGATGAGCTGATGAAGCTCACAGCTGGGCCTAAACGAAGAAGTTCAACCAGCGCCGGCCCCGGCACTGCCGGAATGGTGCGGAGGAAGCGAAGTGTGTCGATTGGCTCGCTTTCCGCCAACGACAAGGGGGCAGCGCTGGGGACCCTCAACAGCAGTGCACCACCGAAGAGAATCGCGATCAACCTTAGCTCGGCTACGATCAAGGCGTCTGACCCAGGCTCGACCGATTCTGGAGCTGACCATGCGAGCAACGAGAAAGAAAATCGAGATGACAACCACAGCGGTGATGGTGGCTAATTGGAATCCGCCTCGTCTTGTTTGATGCCTTGATGGCTCTTGTGTCGAGCAACCGTCTTTTACATGTGCTGCAAGCATCGTTCGCGTTTCGTCAGAGTAACAGGATCTTTCCTTGCTTGTTTTTACGACAGCCTCCTAGATACCAGATGAAGTGATGTGTTTTTCTTTTCCCCTGCCCTTGTGAGCCGGACGTATTCTGTTGTACGATCGATCTCATTGTGCTGTTCCTTCTGCATCCTTGCTATTTTCATCTTTCCTTTTAGATATCATGTATTACGGACTCAGCTCTGCGGCGAGATCTTTTCTGTTCCGATTATACCTTTGCCCATTTATCAGATGGGCACGATGTACATCTACTCGCATTCTCTGCCACCTCTTTTCTTTTTTCTTGTACTGCTCGCTTGTCCGGAGTTTCCGGTGCTGTTGCGGTTCTTCTCACGCATATGATGGGGCGCTTTCAGCCGTACAATCAAGGGCCACCAGGGATCTCGTTTTACATGGACACTGTTATTTCGCGCGTGATAGTGATCAGTTCAGCTTGGCATTCGGGATGATTGATGATTGTGGAATGGCGCGAGCACACCGTTGTCTCCATCGTTTAGCCACATTTGTGGTTCAAGGAGCCCTGGATAGGAGCATAGTCTAGCTGGAGGACACTGAAATGCATTCTCGAGGAAGACCGACTTGCACATACTATGTTGCCGCAGTCTAATCTGACCCGATCTCTTCGATGCAAACAACTGACCTGCCCACTGTAGTTAGCTGAGCACTTGTAGGGTAGCGCTACTGTCCGTGCGTCTGGATGGAACGGCTTCTGGATAGAACGAACGATCGGCATGCGGGTCCCGAATCCACCGGGTGTTTTATCCCGGGAAACTCTCTTTTCTTCCACCCTGGATCGGCCAACTCAATATCTACTTACAACTATTCTCCCCTAATCGTAAGTAACTACAGGGTAGGCTACACCCCCGCATCGTGCAGACAGGCCATGGCCCCTTCAATGCAACCCCACGTCACCCCCGACAGCTTCTTCCACACAACCTCGCCGCCACGACCAACCCTACCTACCAATCCACCCCCAGCCCCAATTATAGTCTATTTTATATCCGGAAACCCAGGTCTCATCTCCTACTACTACCCCTTCTTCACCTTCCTATCCGACAAACTCCAATCCCTCAGCAGCAGCAGCGAAGAGAAGAAAGACCACCATCAATTCTACATCCACGGCCACAGCCTAGCAGGCTTCGAAGTCCAGTCTCAGTCTCCCCTTCCCACGCATTACCACAATGTGGAAGACCAGATCCAGTTCATCCAGCACAAGCTCGACTCCTTCGTGCAAGCCACTACTGCGCAATCATCTACTTCTAGGCGGCCCCGGGTCATTATCATGGGCCATTCCGTGGGCACCTACATCGCCATGGAAGTGATCCGGCGCCATCGCGAGCGCCAATCGTCTGCCCACTCCAATACCACTTCTACTACTGACTTCGACATCATCGGTGGCGTGATGCTCTTCCCGACTGTCATGGATATTGCCAGTTCGCCCTCGGGGAAGAAGTTGACTGTACATCATCTCCTCCCATATCACAACCCTCACCTTGATAAATCAATACTTACCAACTATATAGACCCTCTTATCCCTCATCCCCCACCTCGCACTAATCGTCTCCATCTTCGCCCGCATCCTCACTACCCTTCTACCAGACTTCGCCCTCCGTGCACTTATCAAGCTATTCATGGCTGATCCGCCATCCCAGGCTGTTGATACTACCTGCGCTTTTTTGAAGAGTAGGAGAGGCGTGAGGCAGGCTTTGTATGTCACCCTTCCCCCTTTTCCCCCTTTGAGAAAGAAAATTAACGCATAAATGAAAAAGACACATGGCCGCTGATGAAATGCGCACCATCACGACGGATAAATGGAGTGATGATGTTTGGGGGATAGCTTCCTCTTCCTCCTCTTCCTCCTCTTCCTCCTCCGGAGGAAATGCAGACGACAAGGTGACAGCTTCTCGGATGTTCTTCTACTTTGGACGGAATGATCACTGGGTTGCGGAGAAGACGAGGGAGGAGATTATCCAGGCTAAGGCTACGGCTAAGAGTAGTAGTATGGTGGGCAGGGGGAAGGGAGGGACGGGTCCAACTATGGTGGTTTGTGAGGATGGGTTGCCGCATGCGTTTTGTTTACGTGAGTACTATACTTTTTAACTAACATTTTTTTCTGCTGTTGGGGTTCGGGGTTGCTAATATGGTGAATGCGTGTGTATAGGTCATAGTGAAGTTACGGCGGGGAAGGTTGCGGGGATGGTTATGGATATTGTTGATGGTTGATTAAGGTAGATCTTGGTCTGTTGTTGATGGGGAGATAGTGTGAATATCTAGAGGGTTTGTGGGATATGTATATTGTTATCATACTGTCAAGGATAGAATTATGGGTATCTAACGTGTCTAACATCTGGAAGGCGAAACAAAAGACAACGGCAAGTAGCGTCGCGCTATTGACCCCCCTGATACGCTAGTCCAGCCCTCCGGAACAAATCTCCAAGAACATCCTGCTGCGGAGGATTCGGATTTGCGCCTACGCCAGGCATCGCCGCAGCCGGCGGGTGCTGCTGCTGCTGCTGCTGCCACTCGTTCGGCGCAAACTGATGTGCACGGACACTCCATTCATCATCCTGTGTCCGTTGTTGTCCAAAGAGATCCTTGAGCGAGATCTGTCGACCCATCGGTACACTTGACTGCACCTCTTCCAGCGGAGGGGCGGTCGCCGACGCCACAGCAGCAGCGACATGCAGACCGTTCTGCTGCGCGGCTTCGAATCGCTCGCGCGCGAGCTTCATACTCTGTCCGGCGTGAGTTGCGCATTCACAAATCATCTGGGCGTTGATGGTACGCGTCTCGGCGGTTGAGTTAGGCGGAGGCTCCGAGTAGATCCAGAGACCGTAGATGCGGACATTGGTGCCGTTGTTAGCACCCGGCTTGGTGGATCCGTTCGCGCCATTGATACCATTGCTGTTGTTGGCTCCTACTCCTTCCGTCTCTGGGCTGTAGTCCGATTTCAGGATGATGTAGTCTTCGGTGATTTCGACGTTCTCGCCGTCAGTGAGGAGGAGATCGAAGTTGTTCAGACCTCGTCGGTTGAGCACAAAGACACTGTACCGCTCCTCGCCTAGGGGGCCTTGAGTGAGTTGGCAGACGAATAAGGAGCCTTCAATGCCGTTCTTTTCCCATTGTCGGGAGCTGGGGCTGAAGATGTAGACGACGGCGTATTGGGCGAGAGAGAGAATATTGGTGATGGAGGGGTTATGGCGGCGCAGGACGGAGAGGTTGAGCTCCTCGTTGGAGCGGAGCGGAGGAGGCATAGACGGTTCTTGGGGATCTTGAAGTTGCTGGGTATCAGAGAGGTAGTTGTGGAAGTCGGAGTCGTAGTCGGAGGGTTGGGCGATGCCTTGGCTGGGATGACGACGGTGGTTGTGATTGTTGTTTGGACGGCGGGGCTTGCGGCCTGTCATTATGCAGGATGCCTAAACTCTGGGAGATGAAAAGAGGAGAGGATAGGGGAGAAATAGGTGTGAGACTGAGGGAGATGGAGAGGACGGGGAAGAGGGGAAGCTGGAGCTATAGCAAGCTGAAGAGGGAGAGAGAGAAGTTGCAGGATAACGTCGAAGCAAAGCTGGTGCTCTGTTCGGGAAGCGGTCGGGACCCCCGCGCGGTCTGGACTCGCCGTGCCAAACGACTGGAACTGTCCTCATCATCACCTCCATCACCACTTCCTCTGCTACTATACCTTCTCCTAACCATTCCAATTGACCGGTCGGCTCCTCTTGTACATGTCCGCGGCGGATTTGCGATCGGTCGCCCTGCGCTTAGCCTCATCAATCCCGGCGTCATAGTATCCTCCGTCGGGACCCTTGCGTGCATCATCACCTCCCTCCGTTACATCCGATCGGCTTCTGGGATAGCAGAACCTCTACTACCTTCAGTACCTCCAACTCGTCCATTACGATAGTCCCAGCAAGGCAGATCATCAACTGCGCGAAAGAAAATCCTCTCCTACCCTCTGCACCGTGTGACTGCCCCTCCAGGTGAATTCTTAGCCGCCGGTCCTCCTACCCCATAAGTCTAGACGCACTTAGGGATATATCTATATAACGTCGAGATAACTTTTCTGGGTCTTCTCGGCGTGCTACAGTCGGCGACTTCCCCAATATGGCTTCGGGCTCAGCGCAGCCCGCACCGCAGCCTTCGTCCTCGAGCGATTCCTCCAGTAGCAACGACCCCTCTCCGGACCCGTCGGTCGATCCCTCTTCGCTCCCGCAGGCTGTAAAGGCAAGGAAGGCTGAATATACCCATCAACAGACGATTCGTGTGAAAGTAGGCACCTGGAATGTCGCTGCCATTCCGGGCACCGAGAACGACATTGGGAAGTGGTTCATACAGCGGGAAGGCGTATGCGAGCAAATATCCGGACTTCGGGTCTCTGACTCGCAAGAGCAAGCTAGTGTGAGGAATAATGAGCCTGGGAATGGTGGAAGCCTAGCCGAGTTTGCGCCGGACAAGATCGGCCTTTACGTTCTGGGGTTACAGGAGATCGTGGATGTCTCGTCGCCTGCGGAGGCCTTGAGACCCTTTGTTGACCCAGCACCGTCGAACCGGTGGAAAGCAGCGGTCCAGAAAGCACTGCCAGAAGGCTATAAGCTTGTTGCGGAGACTCAGCTGGTGGGCCTGCTTCAATTGGTATATGCGGCACCTTTTCTCGCCGATCAAGTGTCGTTCGTTAGCTGCACCAGTGTGGGCACGGGCCTGTTGGGATATATGGGCAACAAAGGTGCTGTTACAACTCGATTAATGTTGGGAGAAACGACATGCGTGGTCTTCGTGAACTGTCACTTGGCGGCTGGATCCGACAAGAATAGTCTGGAACGACGGAATTGGGATGCCTCACAAATTGTCGGTCGGACGAAGTTTGAGCCCATCGACCCAAATGTAGCGCTTCGAGAAGAACCCGTCGAGAGCATAGGGAAGGAGGACTATGCATTTTGGTTTGGAGATCTCAACTATCGCCTGGAGGATATCCCAGGTGGTGACGTGCGACAAGTCCTAGCCCGGCATACAGCAAATGACTACGATGATAGACATCAATCCCAGACTGGACCGAAGGACAGCACTACATCGCTGGAGGGCACGGATGAAGCGCAGAAGCAGGACACAGACAGCCCCCTCCCAGCTGTTTCGGACGAGGATGTGGATCCTCACACCGACCCAGCGTCTCTGCAAACCACCATATCGTCACTACTGCCCCATGACCAGCTTCGAATGCAGCAGGATAAGCGAAAAGCTTTCCATGATGGTTGGCGGGAGGGCCCGATCACTTTCCTACCCACGTACAAGTATGACGTGGGAAGTGTTGCTAGGTTTGACACAAGCGAGAAAAACCGAGGTCCCAGTTGGTGTGATCGGATACTGTATCGGACTCGCCAGGACAGGATGCGATACGAAAGACTGGCCAAAGAAGCTGCGGAAGCCAGAAAACGCGACGAAGAAATGAAAGCCCGGGGCTTGGATAAGGCAGTGGCGGACGATAGCGTCTTGTTTGATTATGACCCCGACGTCGACGGAGCGGACAGTGTGGAGGAATACGATCCAGATAAAGATTCCAACGGTGACGCCTCATTAGATCTGGACGACGATGCGGATAACTCACTGCAGCTTGAGTACTATGTATCGCATCAAGGCATCCTCTCCTCTGATCATAAGCCCTTAGCCGCAGCATTTACGTTGACATACGACTCGGTGGACCCGCAGTTGAAAGCCAAGGTACACCAGGAGGTGGTTCGGGAGCTGGATAAGGCGGAAAACGAATCTCGGCCTGGACTCACTGTTGTGGTGGACCACCACGGTAGTCAACCTACAAGTGAAGACCCCAATGCCGTGAACTTTGGTGACGTCCCTTTCGATGTGCCTGTCACCCGTACACTGACGGTCGCAAACACCAGCGGCGTGCCAGCAACTTTCAGCCTAGAAAAGCCGGAGCAAGATGTCTCCAACCACACGCCATCCTGGCTGGACTACCGTATCGACCAACCACATCACTCCGACTCGGAGTCCGGCTCAAACCAGAAACCGCCGTCTCATGAGTGTACCCTGCATCCCGGGGAGATTGCCAACATTGAGGTCACAGCATGCGTTCGAGACATCGAACTGACTCGTTTACTGAACAGCGGGAAACTGAGTCTAGAGGAAATCCTCGTCCTTCGGGTTGCGCAGGGCCGAGATCACTTCATCTCCGCTCACGGCAAATGGCTGCCCACCTGT
Organism: Aspergillus costaricaensis CBS 115574; assembly: GCF_003184835.1. NCBI lineage: Eukaryota > Fungi > Ascomycota > Eurotiomycetes > Eurotiales > Aspergillaceae > Aspergillus > Aspergillus costaricensis. The sequence goes on from NW_020291816.1 coordinate 633,312, forward strand.
TTTGGCCGCTCACTACAGGAGCTAACCGTCATGCCTGAATCAGGTGCACGCAGCCTAGTCCCAGCCAAGGCACCCCAAGACCAGAAAGACACCCCGGGCGTCCCTTTGTCGGCTCCTCGGGAACTGTTTCGTTTGACGGAGGCCATATCCGAGATATCAGAACGTGCCATTGCCGAGTGGAGCATGACCAGGAGTGAGGCAGAAGAAGATACGCCACCATGGATGAGAGAGACCTCTGGGTTCGGATGGCCCTTTGAGCCCGAGTCCTGGACTCTCCGCGATCAAGATGAACGATCCCATCTATTATCGCGTGCTCGCGAAGCACTCGACACCAACAAGGACTTCAACTCCGTTTTTGCCCCAGAGGTAACTTCACTCCAACGTCTCGAAATCCTCAGCGAAACACTTCTCGCATTCCTCGGATCCCTGAAGGACGGTATTGTCACCGCCGCCGTCTGGCAAGACCTCGACCAACAACTCCTCATTCGCGAAAAGACCAAACAACCCCCCTTATCCTGGGAAGACTCGCAGGCCTGGGTCCTCGAAAGCCTCGCCTTCTCCCCAGTTCACAGCGTCTCCTTCACCTTCGTCACATTCATGTTAGCCCGCATTGCCAACGAAGTCGCCCCTGCATCCTCCATCCCCAACAACACCAACACCCGCGGCCCCACGCCCAACCTTCTAATCTCATCGTCTGGCAACGAACCCCAACCAAACACAACCACCCAGAAGAACCCACCAGAAGATACACCACAGCCCGGTCCTGCCCCCGCCGCCTTCATCCGCCGTAAAACACGCACCTTCACCTCATCCATCTCAAGCATCGCAACCGAACAACCCTCACTCAATCCCTCTACCCCCAGTCCAATGGCCATTCGTCGTCAAGCCGTGGAAACCGCTCTGGCATCCATATTCTCATCCGTCCTCATATCATCGGATATTACTGTGCCCGCAAAGGAGAAAGATCGGCGTGCGCTAGAGGAAAGGAAACGGGGGATCGTTGAGCCGTTTTTGAAGACGATTGGGGTTGATAATAAGGGGCCTTCCGGGGGTGGTGTTTCCTAAGAAGAAAGGAGAGGAGAGGAGAGGAGAGGAAAGATGATAGGATTATAGTGGATGGTTAGTTGTTTTGTGTGTTACCACTCGTTATTATATATATATGTAGGTGTGTATATGTATATGTATAGAATTTTCCGCTTCGTATCGGACTTTTGCTTCGGGATGGATTAGTTTGTTTGTTTATACTAGTTAGTAACGGTAGTTGTGTTGAATGGTTATATTCTACTGTCACATTGGCAGGTGGTAGTAGTTGGGATAGAGCTACGCAGATCCTAGCTGATGTCATTAGTACGTAGTATATAGTATCGGACTAAGTAGACGTAGTCGAAGGATTTGGAGACAATTGAGCTTAAAACAGCGCACAATTTGCCATTGACTGTCTACAAGCCATCTCGGTCTACTATTATAAATCCAATTCAACAAACCGTTCTCATCTTCGAATAGACGTAGTTAAGACTTATAGTTCCAAAGAGGGTAAATCCAAGGAAACAAAAGAAGCGAAAAGGGACCCATAGTCCGTCTTCTATAATCTAGGTATGTAGTTATGATCGGCAAAGTGAAACGCCGGTTGCAGAAATTATTGAATTTCTTTGATCTGACCAAGGGCCCGGGCATCTTTTCGCTCCTCTTCCGAGGTTGACCGTGCTGTCTTCTTCGCCAATCGTGGTTTGCTGTGTGGTGTTTTCTCTTTAGTGAGGGGAGGAATTGGTGAAGATTTTGAGAACAGTATGCCTTTGATATAACGCAAGCAGCTTCTCGACAGGTGCAATGGGAGAGTGACAATGGACAAGAAGGCCTGCACAGGCAGTAAAAAGGCAGCGTAAATGCCATTGACTATCATAAGAAAAGCTCCCTGTGGCCGTTGAATGCTTGTTCGATGGGCTGTTGCCGCTAAGGAGAAGGCGTCATGCATCTGGGTTTCCAGGGCTTGAAGACGAGAATCCGTTTGGTAGGCAGAAACGGCGGTCCGCTTTTCATACCTTCGTACGGCCCGATTCAGCGCATCAATGTCTGCTTGGAAGGTCTTCCGCACTTCTGCAGCCGTTTGCGTGATTGCCGATTGAATCGTTTCCAGATCTTGCGTATGTGGCTGCGCCTGATCCACGGTACTGGCTGACAGACGTGCTGCAGCAGTCTCCGCTACGTGGGCTTCGAGCTCCTCAAGGCGCTTCGCAATATCATGCACATCTATTCTGTCTGATTCGTCTTCCGACGACAATGTGACAACTCGCTGGAGATGGAGCGTTCGCGCCTGTACCATTCTTAGAAGATGGGAGACAGGCCGGATCTCCGACGCCAGCAGGAATATCGTCAGGTTGTAGTTGGACACTAGCCCTTCCGAAGGGCGCGATAACTTGGATCTGATGGCGTGTAGAATCCATGTCCCAATTACTGGGAATACGAAGCAAGACACAAGAGCTATGATTTCGTGGATCTGTAGCTCCCTACTGGCTGCTGCTGCCGCAGCACTATCACGGAGCTTTTGGCCATCACTCTCAGTGACTTCTCCTTTGTCTCCCTGCGAGGACGGAGGGTCGTCGGCTTCTGATCGAAATGGCGAATCCGTCGCGTCAAAGAACCTATCTGCATGGCGAATAGCTTGTGCGGAGCGATACCAGTCCCTAGATGGAAATTGGCTTAGCATGTGACGTATGGGGATAGGGAGCGCGTGCTCTTACCACGGCAATCGAACGGACCAGTTCAAGAAGACCGCTGCGAGAATTAGAAGGGTGACGTCGGTGACCACGGCACTTCCGTTCTGGAAAAAGATTCCGGCAACCGCAGGCAATAAAGCGAGGCCCAAGGGTGCTGAATGCCAATGTGATTCTTCATTTGTCAGGTTCACGTCATTTCTCTTGGCCGCACGTGGGAAAAGTATGTCGTCCGTGGATGACCGAATTGAGTTCCGCGCCTCAGATACTGTGTCGGACAAGGTGGAATTGCGACGTTGATTTCGCAGGTTGGCGGTACCCTCTGCAAAGGTTGCAGATCGGCCTGCACCGCGGTGACGGAGCGTCATGGACTCACGGGGATGGACGCGGGGGCTGCAGTCCTCGGAGGGAGACAGGGATGGATGAGCAAGCTCTGGCATGACACAACAAGCGCCTGACGTGATCCAGCTCTCTCAGGAGTCGCTCATGCTCATGAAGAATCTGGACAGTAGACGGCGAAGAGAAGAGAGGGTACGCGAAAGTTGAAGAATGAGGGAAGAGAGAGGGGTGGGAGAACGAGAGTAAGTGAGGTGTGAGAGAGAACCACGGGAGATTTACCCTGTGCGATGCGCAGATCTCCCTTGCTCAGCTCCTACTCAGCTCCCACTTAGTAGTACTACAATCACAGCGACGCAAGCCGGGTCCGCGGGGGCGATCCGCAGCCGGAACCCCAATGACGATCCCTCGGGCGCTATGTTTCCCTGCTAAATGGCCAGGCCGTGCGGAGGAAGTAACCGAAGCCGTGAGGAGTGACGACAAGGGACCCACGCCTGGCAATGTGGTCGCTGGTTGCCGTTCCAAGGCTGCTTGCTGCAGGTGCCTGTTTGCTGCCTGCCCCTTTGCAATGAACTCCCCCCGTACAGATGAGCACGTGGATCGAGTTGGCTCTTATAGGATGATCGGACACTAGACCGGCAAACTAAATATTTATGCACAGGCCCTGGGAGGCTAGCTGAGGGCGATGTCGGTCCCTTTCCTCCAGCCTCATGCCAATGGAGTCGTTCACGCTGGTAACACCCGTTCGCAATCCCAATTCTTGGCAGATGCTTTCTGGAGCCGATGAGAGTCTAGTCTCTATGCTCATACGAATCTCGTGTGATCGCTCTCCTAGCCGTAATGACTGAGGTGTCAGACATAGCGCTTCTCGTGATGAGCCTTGAAGGCGCTCAGAAGCACCTACTTGTTTGTATTTCGTCCAGCAAGGGCCATATTAAACGAGAGAAGGAGAAGAGCAGATAGTGGCGCTACCACTAGTGCTGGTTTCTGCAAATGAGTTCCCGTGTTGGTCAGACAGGAGGGATGTGTGTGTTGTGTGTGTGAAACCAGAGGCAGCGCAGGAAGGAAGTGGGCAGGATGGCGCTGAGTCCTTTGATACCCAAAAGGGGAATGGCCGAAGACAGTTCCTGTTCACTGCACCTCCACCAACCCTCATTGCATCGCACCATTCTTGATTCTCCACCCCAATTCAGAGAGCTGTGTTCTGGTCTATTGGGGCCAATCCATAGGGGAAATTGTCACTCCGAGATCCCTTGACTGGACAACTCCCCTGGCCTGTGCTGCTGGAACCCGTCGCAGTGTTTCCCAAGATGGCCACGACATATCAAAGCACCCTCTCGGTCCTTTTCGGCAATTGCTTCTTCTGTGTCGCTTCAGCTCTAACGAGAGGTGTCTCAATTAGGCCCCACCAGCTTGTTAAGCTTGCTTCGCATTAACTCTGTCTATTCAGGGTTTGGAACCTCAATAAGAAGGTCGCTGTTGCTCATGTGTCTGTCACTCGCTGTCTAGCTTGGGCTCGACCACCTGGTATTTCAGGATGGCATTTCTCCTCTTGGTAGGATGACATATTGGGTCATACCTACCAGTCGTTGTTATTCAATTATCTCTTTCATCTTGAGATTCAGCTATCGCAACGAGAGAGGTATCCAGCAGCAAGGTGCATGATTCGGATTTCAGCAGTTATCAGGCTCATATGCTCTGTTGATACGACCGTCCTTCGATAAGGAAGACTCAGAATGGCATCTCCAGTGGCACCGGTTTCTTCGCAGGCGATACTCCTTCCGGTTACTGCATTTGTCTCCGTCCTTCTCAGTATCATTCCTCTAGTCCTGCACTGCAAAAACCGAAATGTTGCAGCGAGCAGCTTGATCTTATGGTATATCCTACTCAACATCTTCAATATCATCAACGCTCTGATATGGCCGACGGATGACATTGATTCGTGGTGGGATGGCAAGGGACTCTGCGATATTGAGGTTAAAGTCATGATTGCCAGCTATGTTGCTATCCCCGGGACCTTGGTTTGCATTTTTCGCACCCTGGCACAGGTTTTGGACACGAGTCGCGCAAACCTCGTTCCAACCCAGTCGCAACGTTGGTGGAATCACGCAGTGGTTCTTTCGTTTTGTGCAATCGCCCCGGTGGTTGCGATGCTTACGCACTACGTCTACCAGTCAAACAGGTACATTCTGTATGCTATTGCTGGTTGCCTCAATAACTATGACCGGAGCTGGGTGACTCTCGTGCTCGCCTGGATCTGGCCACTTATCATCTGCTTGATTGCTGGATACTATTGCGGTTCGTCCACGGGCGTCTGATATCTCCCTGCTCTGTAATGAAGACTAACATTCTACTAGTCATCGTGCTACATCGCCTGACCAAGTACCGAAGCCAATTCGGGGACATCCTTCAGTCAGCCAATAGTAACTTGACCAAGTCACGGTTCATGCGGCTGTTCTTGATCGCCTTTATCATGCTGTGGGCTATCATCCCAGTTCAGACATATGTTGTCGCATCGAACATTATCGTCACTCAGCCATGGCATTCATACTCATGGAGTGTCGCACACCCACCAGACTGGAACGAGGTGATCAAGGTTCCTGTGGAGGGCCATGTCTTCTACGACCGTTGGATTCCGGTAGCTTCGGGTTATATGTTCTTTATCTTCTTCGGTAGTGGAAGGGATGCCTTCATGATGTACCGTGCGATCTTGGTTTTCCTAGGATTTGGCAACTGCTTTACATCTCTTCAGTCTTCCTCAGCGAACGGTTCCTCTGCGTCAGGATCCCTGGGTAGCCGGGCAAGGCTTCTATTCAATAGAAGATGGACAACTACCCCAAGGTAAGGGAGCCCGTACTCTTACGGATACGCTGCTCGTGCCTAACTCTGAACCTCTAGGGCATACTCTAATAATTCTGCCGACGCAAGCCGATCTCCTCATGATTATCATGATATCGAAAAGGATGCAGTGTCACCAGGCAAGCAATCAAAATGGAGGTCGCGATACGGACTGCGTTGGTTTTTGCGAGGTCGGCCTTCCGCCTCCAGTCGGGAAACAGCGATTCCTCTGCGCCATATGGCCGAGCAAACAACCACAATTCGTACCAATGCCTGGGCTGGAGTGAGCCAGAGTCGTGGAAGCAGTGATCATGGAGCCGCGCCACTTTCGGAGGATCATATCCGGGTCAAGCAGGTAATCAAACAGGAGAGCGAGCTGCATGTGTAATAATATCCACCGCTGGGGTGGAAATTCTTTTCAAGCACTGGAAGGTCGTGCGGGATGGGGGGCTACATACAGTGTTTTATTTACGACTAATCCCCTTGCTACTCAATAACCTCTACTGTATGCTCTCTTACCACCCTGCCTTGAGAGACAGTTATTCAAACCCATGAAACTCATCCAGAAGTTCCCCTACTTCACGTCAGTTAACGGAACCGCTTAGGCTGATCACAAACAACCAGAGTGTAGCCGACGATCAATGTATTAATAAATGGTACTACCAGACAGCTCAACGTGCCAGACGCGTAAAACGTGTACTAAGTTTCCGAATACTTGCCTTTACCTTCTGATATCATTTTATTTTTATCAACAACGGCGGACTACGCGACACAGCCATTGCCTGAGCGGATCGTACGCGTCAACTACTACATGCAGCGGTGCAGCAGATTGAAAGCCGTAGTACGTAGATAAGTAAGTACGTAGTACGGAGTAGCAGCAGCAGCACCTAGTATGGAGTAGACCAGTCAGATTACACACACAACTATTTATAGCAACACGAGCCCCAAGCAGAGCAGACAGACGGACATACGCGCAAAGTCATGCCGAGAAAAGATAGAGAGCATATCATATGAGGAAGAAAATTAAAGAAAAAGGATACTTTACATGAGAAGACTGCTAGACATGATACATATGGCCAAGGAAACTTTGGAAGAACCCAAATGAAAAGAGTTTCTGATGGCAGGCAGGGTGGCCCATGGTGCCCGATTTCACCGACAATTGAGAAGAAGTCTGCATCGAACACCTTGAGGCCAGCAAAGGAATAGGGTGATGTCTGACTTCAAGACAGCTGCATCATCCTGCCGCCCGGTATTATTTGAGAATTGCCAACCAACTCTTACAGTATTATCCGATCAATGATTTGTTCCCGTTTACTCCTCCTGCTGCTGGTGCTGCTGCTCCTCAGAGAAAGCTTCGGGGTTGTACGGACGCTTGAGAACCTCGAGGGCGCCTGCGGATTAAAATAGGACATATTAGCATTTCCGCAATACAGCATGAGAAAAGTATGTGGTTTGTTTCATCGGATTTAGGTTAAGGGAGGATGACGTACGCTGCGTGATGTTCAGGGCCGTCTGCTTCTTGCCCTCTGCGTTCTCCCACTGGCGCATGGTTGCGTCGCCCTCGACAAACACGAGAGTTCTGTGATAGGAATAGAGCAAGTTAGCGCAATGGACATTGGAATGGATGGGACTTGAAACGGTGCATCCGGAGGAAATCAATGGAACAGCAGACACAGATATCTGCAGTTTAAAGAAGGGATTGAATTTGACGAGCAAGAGAACTTACCCCGTCTGCAAGTTGGTGATGAAATCGCGCTGGTTTCCCTCACTGAAGGCCGACACCTTGAAGAAGCTCGGCGGGCGCTTATCCCTCGAGTTCTGGTTAGAGGCCACGGTGTATCTGATAACTTCCTGGCCAGAAGCGGTGGCCTGCACCTCGGGTTGGCCAGCCAGACGACCCGTGATCATGATACGAGCAATGGAACGCGACGAGGAAGAGCTGAAGGAACGCGTGGACAGGGCGGCGCCGGAGGAGGCGCGGAGGGTAGGGCGCAGCGCAGAGGCAATGGCCGACATGTTGGAATAGTGGGAGAAGGTTTGGGTTCTAGAAAAGAAAAAATAAAGGCAGGAGATGCACAGTGACAGGAATGCTATAGCGAGGGTATGGCCTGTTTCCGAGTGGAGTTGAGAGTAGCTCTCTCTTCCGCGGCGTCACCGATATGTCACGTGAAACTATATCCGCTATACCCCATTGGGCCCTCCACCTTCCATGTCTCTACCAAGTAACTCATTATCTATCTTACACAAGATCCTTGTTTGTAGGTCGGCCGTGCTTTACCCCTTCCTCTCCCTTGATCAATGGACTCCTCATATCTACGCACATTGCGTATCCAAAATCACCAATCTCCAGGCTGCTATCTGTTCAATCTTGCTTTGGCAAGCATGAAAAATAACTTTAGGTGATGCTTTGTGTGTTGCAGGTGCATGCATTTATCAATCATAAACTTTGAACCCTGGGAACATTAAGCGAGTCAACCGCTCAGTTACGAGGCAGTTGGCTTCAATGCAGCTGTAGCCTGTGAGATGTCATATTGTGAACCCATTGGGGAAGCAGCAAGGCACAGATGCGAGGTTTGGCCGTCAAGAGTGCATGCCTCTTAAGACTTCCACTTGCCCTTGAAACTCTGCTCACCGCACCTACCGTGCATTCTTTATTGGCATGTGCTGGCAGACATTGGATGGGATTCAACTAACCTCCAAAGTTTCCGTCGGATGGTTTGACCACAAACGGCGCATTGCTCGACACCGCTCGACCTCGACGGAAGCCCTTGTTCACACATACTTTGCTTCCCGGCCGCTAAGTTTTAATGCACCTTATTTTAGCCATGGGCCGAGAATCCACTCGCATATATCTACCGTATACTTCCTAGGATCAAGGATTCCGTGTGGCCCCGGACTACTTTGTCAATAGTCACGGAGAACCCCTGGGAAATCAGGCCATGTCGGATATTAGGCTAGCAGCACGGTCCATTGGGAGCACCGCGTTGTCTTTGTCAGAAACCCCAATGAGCATTGTCCTCCGAGCCGGGGGCACGATAGGCTGAAAACTCCGCGATTGAAATTAGATGTGTCGTGACCTGCAGCCGATCACACGAACAGCCTAACTATGGGCGGCTAGTAGTGCTAGTTTTGATCGCCAAATCGCGACGATCGGTCGTCGCGTCCCTGGATCGTTGCAAACCAAGTTACTCCGTAGCCTGCGCTCTATTGAAAATCTTAATCCGGACCATAGACCGCGACAAGGCAGGGCTAGAGCCAATCTTCTCTTACGCTCAATATGTCATCGCCCTTCCGTGGCCAAGTAGGCCAACGCGTTCAGCCGTCCTATTGAAACCCGGCCATCGCACGCTTGCATTCGCTCCTATGCTCTTCCTTCCAGGCTCCCGAGACTTGCCGACATCTGATAAAAATCTGGCCTGTGACATACAATTGACCCTATTTCCACTGCTCTCCAAGGGGGGGGGGGCTCACAGTTTCGAACCGATTAAGTAGGTGGATGTGTTTGCGATTGGGTAGACAAGAATTCTTGTCCAGTTCGTTGCTCTTTATAGAGGATGATGGATAATGTCTAATCACGATGCATGGAGTACCCCATGCTTATTCGACAACTCCAAAGTCAATGAATTGCAGGGGCGGATCCTTGCCAAATAATTCCATTTAACATGCACAACCATGCGAAGGATATTGCTTTTTTGGGCGACAGGGAGTGGATCAGCCCGCATCTTTCGTGCAGGTAGTCTACTGCTACCATCATTATTCTCCTCGAATTGCCGATGAAGCAGACCGTGGCTATCGGACTGGAATGGTTAGGTTTCAAGACTGAAAAAGAAGGAAAAGAAAAAGAAAAGCGGTCATTTTTAGATCACCTCCAACGTGAAGCCTGGGGACTTTTTATTTCTTTTGCTCCCCTACTTTGCTTTCTTTTTCGTAGTCTCCTTTGCCCACCTTTTCCCTCCCATTTCGCTCTCCCTTATGGCTACATATAGGTGGTAGAGATGAAATCATTGTACTGTTGAGCAATCCGCCTGAATCACGCCACGCTTCCCCCGATTCCTTTTGCCTATCTCGAGACTTGATCGTGCGAAAATAGGCCTACTCTTACAAGTGTCTGCGGCCTGCATGGGAATTATGTGAAAAAGTGGCCGTTGAGAACACCACAGGCAGCATTCTGAATCCCACTGCCATTGTACGGAGGCACAGACATCGTTTAGTCAGGAACCAGCCTATCGGCAACACTGATTATCTTGTGCGATTCGTCATCGATCTAAATTCGCCATGCGATTCTTGCTTGTGTTTGCTCTGCTCGCCTGCCTTGCGCATGGCTTGTTTGTTGCCGCGCAAACTTCAGTTCCCGAACCCCATGAGCTTAACAGTCTTGGAGAAAGAGAGGCCACTGCGAGCACGACAGCTGCCAGTGAAACCTTCAGTGACACAGCATCACCAAGCGTAACAGAATCAGCGATAACGCACAGCAATTCCACAGCGTCGTCGAATGCAACCCTCCCAGCATCCACAACTATAACGTCCTTGAATACGTCTCAAGCATCGCAAGGCAAGGGAACCTGTATTCCAATAACCCATTTATTCCTGTTCGATACTGACCTGAAACAAAGATGGCAAGAACTCGACCAGCCCTGATGCCCTTCCTATCCAGCCCACAGTTACACCTGCTCTGGGAATCGGCGGTTTCATTCTCATTGTCACAGGCGCCATCCTCGCAGTGATCGGCATTCGCAATCTGAGGTTAGTTCTCTATCCTTCATAGGCTTCGGTTTCGTGTCTTACAAGTGATCTAGGGTACAAGTCTTCCTATCCACGGCTTTTCTGACTAGCCTTGGGGTGACGGTAGGTTTTCTCATAAGCCTTGATAAGCTAGTCGTCTGATTATCCTCTCCTATAGGTTCTTATTGTCTATGTGATGAGCCCTCCTGTCCGAGTTGCCGTGCAGGGGGCGTACCTCGTTGCCGTATTCTTTACTGGCATTACATTCGGCGCGCTTGCGATCGTTTTCAAGGAATTGACCGAAGGCCTTGGATGCCTACTTGGGGGATTTTGCAGTAGCATGTGGTTGCTTTCCTTGAAACCGGGGGGTCTTCTCACCACTACCGATTCTAAAAGTGGGTTCATCGGTGCAATCTCAGTTGCTTTCTATGCCTTGTCATTCAGTCATCATACACGTCCTTACGGACTGATTGTGTCAACTGGTATTTCCGGGGGCACCGCTGTTGCACTTGGAATCGATTGTTTTAGTCGGGCAGGGTTGAAAGAGTTTTGGCTCTACATATGGGGTAAGTCAGTCTGATCTCGGTCACGAATGAGGGCAAAGCAATTGACACCAGTTCTAGGTCTGAACGACAACATCTTCCCGTTGAATACGAATACGTATCCTATCACCCGTAATATTCGTGTGGAGCTTGCTGCTACAGTTATTATTGCTATCTTGGGTGTGGTCTCACAACTGAGGCTATGGAAAGTGGTTCGTGAACGTCGACGGAAGGAGAAAGAGAAGCGCGATGAAGAGCAGAAAAAGAAGGAAGAAGCCGAGGCCGAACTCGGACGAAAGCTGGAAGAGCAGAATATGCAAGAGCGGAAGGAGTGGGAAGCGAGATATGGTGGTGCCGAACCAGCCGCAGGCGTTTCGGAACTCGGAGATGACACCAAATGTCAGGCAGACGAGATGGATGCTATGGAGAAGGGAGACGTCTACGACATGAAAAGCATAGCTGAGACATCTGAAGGCTCCTACCGCTGTTCCGATTGCAGGGAAAGAGAGGCAAACAGCGATGCTGGGTCAGATGTGACGGGAGCGACTGAAGGTGACTTCGACCACGCCCCGACTGGAACGGCCAAAGAAATATCAGATAACCTGAAGGAGGAAAGTGGCCCACTGCCGATCAAGGTCTTTGACGGTGCAGATGCAGCCAAGATAAAGGACGATAAAAGTTCTGATATGACGGCTGTCATTGGTTCAGATACTGCAACGATCCGCTCAAAGCGACTATCCGGGCCATCGTGCATGCCACGGACGTCTCGAAACGACAAATTGCCCATGTCTCAGTCTCAAGAGGCCCTGGTGTCCGTTGATGATGGCACCTCATCTGTGCACGGCACCGTAGACGAGGGCGGCAACCTGGACTCAGATTGTCCTACTGTTCAAGATGATAGCCCTGGACTTACGGGGAAAGTTCCAAAGTCGGATGGGAAGTCTCACGTAGATGAGAATGAGCAGCCGCAGGCAAAACCTGACCACCAGTCCCATGGCAGAAAGTCACCAATTGATAGAGATGGTGGTGAAAGAAGCACTCAGAAAGGAAGCGAAAAATCGCCCACCCCAGCCATCGAAGAGGGACCTGGGACAGACGAGACCAAAGGGGCCCTCAACGCAGAATCACATACCGCAGCTTCGGAGACCTCATTGACAATGGTCAACCGACAGAGTAATGGAAGTTCTGGACGTGCCTCGGACATCGTCCAAGAAGAAGAAAAGCCTGAAAGATCTTCATCAAACCCCGCTGAATACCAAGACGAATCAGCTATTGGGGAAGGAAGACAACCGACAAATGCCACCAAGGACACAGAGGCTGCAGCAGTTGTCTTGAAAGATCACGAATGCAATAAACCCCACTCCGACGGTCCCGAAAAGACTGATATCACCGATAGCGAAAATACGAAATCTCTTGCAGAAGATCCATCGCCGCCGTCCCCTCAGAGCTGTAACGGAACCAAGAGAGTAACTCCGCATGACAAACGCAAGTCTCCAGAGCCACAACCCAGGATTGAGCCAGAGCCGATCAAGCTTGAACCTCCCAAGTTGAACGAAGAGACGGTGAAGGAACTGCCAAAGCGGACATCTAAAGTGGTACAATCCTATCGAACGAATGAGTGGGCAAAGCATTTGGCCGATGCTGAAGCTCCCGATTTGGAACCCATCAAGCCGATCGAAGAAGAGCAACCAGAATGTTCCCCTGATGCAGAGGAGGCCGCAGTGCCCGTCAATGTTGAAGAACTACTGCAAACACCGTTCAACGCACAGCCTCCTCCAGCAGTAGAGCCCCGAGTCCAAGATACACCAAGCAGACGGGAGAGTCGACGGGTCTCCAACAGCTCTCATATAGACCAGAACAAAAAGAAGACACCCAATTCTCCCCCTCCAACCGCACAGCCGCGCTTCAGCAATGGATACCAAACGAATACGCTTCTCGGAAGCCCCGGGCTCACAGAACCACCTCCGGACGAAACAGAGGCTGCTAAACCCCAGTGGCGAGGTCCCGCACCCCTAATAGCAGTACGAGAGGACATGATGCGAAACAGGCTATCATCATTCTCACTAACCATGGATCCATACTCACGAACCAGTCCCGGGCAATTACCCGTTGAAACCCTGCAGCGATCGGCTTCATACCGAATCCACGACGGTGCAGATGACATGCCGCTATCTCAACGTCGCGCAATGTTATCCCAGCAGCAGCAAACAGTCATAACCCCACTCCCAGTGCACACTCCCTACTCAACTCCCCGGCGACATCATTCAACCGGACCTTCCCCGACAAACACACCAGCCGCGATGGCCGCGTGGCGGGAATCCGTTCAGGAGGATCTGAGAGATAGGCGTAACCCTCTCGGCAAACAAGGCATCCCTACAGGACCTCAGGACCGAAACAACCCGCCAGCTTATACTCAATCACAACAGCGGACTCCCTCTTCAAACCATCATATTGGGAATGCAATTGCCGAGGGTATGCAACGGGGCGATATGAGCGAGTTGCATCGCGAAGCCATGCGCCGGATGCAAGCCAAGGCGAATAAAACTGTGAAAGGGGCGTGAATGACAAACCATACATCCAAACACTAAGCCTCGTCCAAGATATCTATCCTATTCGGTTCGACAAATGCCTGTGTGGGGAAATTATGAGCCAAGCAATTGAACGCATCGTTCTCTAAAAGCTCAAGTCGTGCGTCTTTGTTTCGGTTCTGTGTGGACACCGACGGAGGGCATTAGTATATGTACAACTAGTTACTAGTTAGTGACTTTGCCGCTATATCCTCATCTAGAATAATAGTAGTAGTTCAAGTAGATTAGTGATTAATTGACTTCCAATATTTCTCATTCTTCTCAATTACTAGTAGTTCTTTTAGTACTATTATTCGGCTGAGCCATTCGTATGTTTCAAATACATTGACTTAGGTTAAAAGATACCTGAAAGTGATAGTAAGATCTATAGCAAGCGGAAGACCTTTCTCCATCAATGTTTGTCAGAAAAATCAATCGCTTTCATGATGTTATGATAGAGATATACATCCATGAAAAGAACATCTAAATAATTCGGATACTGAAGCATAAAGGGTACGTTATGTATGGGGTATAGAAATTCTGGTTCTATTGCAATTCGTAGTGGAATATAGAGCGCCAATTTCAACAGGATTCTGAGATATAGTGGAATCTCGAATCAAACAGTTCCAACCACAAACCCGAAGAAAAATAAACACAATAAAGGCGTACATGAACCTCAAAACGCCGATGCTGAATGCAGTGGTATAGGGATGAACTGAATAGCCAGAATCACGGTAGGTCTCTTCAAGGTGAAATGGAATCAGATGGTATGAGTGTCGCATATCGAGCAGATTGCATGTGATTCGAAAACAGGGATAAGGAAAGAACAGGAAGAGGAAGCGCAGGGCTAAGATCTACTGCCAGTCTAGCGAGATCTCCGTTTCTTGTCAGGAGTGAAATCCAACGGTTTGTACGCCAGACCCTTAGCTCCTGTCAGTCGAATTCGTTGCTCTGTTCGAGACAACGTACGGCCAAGTCCGAGATCCGTATCTGGGGCTAGCGAGACTTCATAGCCATTGATGTAGGATGATGATTGGGGGGACTGGCTCCTGGAGAATGCAACAGAAGATGATAAACTAGCCCCGGGACTGAAGGAAGAGCTTCGGGGTTCGTAGGATGTAGACCACCCATCGAGGAGCTTTGGTCCACTTCTTAATGATTCGGCGGCAATGCGGGCAGCAGATAAAAGCAGCTCATCTTCGTCAACTTGGATCGATTTTGGCGCCTCGGGCTTGGGTTCCACCGGCTTTCTGGCGGTCATTGATTCGATCTGTTCCAGAATCGGAAGCTTTGGTAAAGGTTTCGTAGATGCAAGTGCCATGGACTTCTTCTGCGGAGTTTGCACTTCGGCTTTTTGCAGTTTCTGCGCTTTAGGTCCGCTTTCCACGAGTTTTGGTTCTTCTGGCTCCTCGTGGACTCGCTTACGTCCATTAGACACAGTTTCTCGTCGTCTGTCGGCAGCTCCTTTCAGAGCGGATAACCATGCAGAACGCCGCGAACCATCGTCAGTTTCTGTAAAACATTGATTAGTGCCACGGTAGCAGTAAAAAGCTCAAAAGACCAGGGACTGACCGGCAGATGGTTCTTCAAGGGGTGTTTCAACAGATACAGGCTCGTGTCCCTTTTCCACCTCAACTGGTTGGGCTGAACGCTCTCCATCAATAAGGGCGTTCGTTGTCTCCGGTTCTTCGGCAGTCGATGAGTGCAGCGACTCACTGGGAATGTTATTGCTTGGGAGTGATGTGTGCTCTTCTGCGACCGACGGTGCAGGCGAGACCTCTTTCTTGAAAGGAGCAGCGGTCTTCTCATCAGAGGGGGTTGATAGTTTCTCTTCGACTGCCGGACTGCCTAGTTGGGTTTGGGACGCGGTGTCGGTTGGCACACGACGTGGCGGGGAGATAAAAATGCGGGATTGCTCTGAGAAGCAGTTTAGAAATAGATCAAGACAAAAATGAAGCGGGATAAGACATACCTTGCTTCTCCGAGGCAGATGTATTCGTAAATGGCGGTGATGCAGCTGCAAAAGGTTGTGAGATTGTTTGAGGTTGAGGGGGGATAGCGTCAGCAGAAGTTTTGCTTTCGTTGGAGAAACTGAAGATCGAGTTAGATGTCCCTGACGCGTACGGACCCTTTGATGTGCTAAAGGGCGTAGGTGTGGGCTGGCCAGCAGCCGCTACGTTGGCTTGGTCGGACTTTGGGGCGAAAGAAACTGTAGGGGTACTGAATGGTGATGTCGGGGCGGTAGTAGAGTTGACGGCATTCGCGAAGTTGAAAGGTGTGGTAGTAGGGAATGCGGAAGGCTTTTCTGTGTCTTGTGATGCAACTGGGCTCGGTGCAGGGGCAAAGAGGGTGTTCGGCTGGTGATTTGCGGGCGGAGGTGTGAAGGCTGTGATGCTTTCTTTCGGAGGGCTTTTCGATAGGGTGGATGACTGCATAACATTTGCGAAAGGATTTGAAGGTACACTTGTAGGTGCCCCAAAGGCATTGGCTGTGCTACTAGGCGGAAATGGCGACGAGAATGTCTGTTGCTGCGTACCAAAGGGCTGTGATGGTTGTGGAGTCGGATTAGGAGCAAACGCAAAAGCCGGTGGATTCGAAGTCTCAGGCTGCGAAAATCCCGCAAATGCGTTCTGAAGGCTAGATGCAGAGCTCGGCGAATCGCGTGGGCTCTCTTCTTGTGAAGGAGACCCAGCCGTTGTGAAGTTGAACGGTTGAGAGACATTATCATCGTCGCTCACGAAAAGCGAATCATCATTTGTAGTCATAGGCGGGGGCAACGCAGGAATGCGCTCGGACAAATGAGATATATCGACCATTCCGAGATTTGCAGCTTCTTTGATGTTGAGGCCAAGGATGATGGCAGCCAGTGTTCTGCCTGCACGCTTTGACTCAACATGCTGTTCCGAGAATGAATGATCTGACGACGGCTGAAAGGCTATGGCAGTGAACAGTTAGTCGAGTTTTAGTAGTAGTTTCCTATAGGACTGTCATGGGGAGATAGCAGCCATCCGTGGATGCTGATGCGAACGCCACTTGACGAAATCTCGGAAGCAGAAGCGCCGTCGAAAGCAAAACGTACCGACTGTATCAATTGGACGACTGCCCCAGTTAAGATAAAGATCACCATTGGCGTTCTCGGCAAATTCCAAGCCTTGGTCTTCACAGAATTTGATAGTCTGTTCGTGGTCATCAAAGCAAAGAACTGTCGTCAGCTCGTCAAGAGTCCATTCTTCGTTCTTGTGCTGTTGGGATGCAGGATAGCGACAGTATCCTTTCCAGATGGATCGAATAGCGGTCTGACGCATGTGGTTGAAGTAGATCTCTGCAACGCAGGCTGTGAGATAGGAAACACCCGGCGAATCAATGATGTTAAAGAACCGTGCGTAGAAGCCTTGCGCGATCGCGTTTGGCCGCTTCGCATCGAGAGTACCCTGATACTCCCATGTATTCCCGGCAGCAGCAAACAATTCCAGGGCGATTTGAACCCGGGGTGAGTTCCTCAGCTCCGCGGGCCACTTCTGGACACGAGCCTCCAAATCAGGCCGTTGGTCATGAATCGAGAAGATTATATAGTAGGCCCTGAACTCATCTTCGTTCGGAAAGTCGATCCGGCCTCTATTGTCATCATAGTAGTACATCAGTGACAACATCGTGTTGTTCAGCTGCTCGCGTTCCTGATGGCGATCAAAAGGCTCATCATTCGCAGGGCTCGACAGCAGATGTAGTGATATGATGTGGAACCGAGCAATTCTCTCCAGGCATGTTACCGCCATCTTCACATGGTCCTCCTGTGTGAGCTGCTGGACAGAGAAATCATTACGGATTGAGCGAGTTCGGTCCCATACGAACTTATGGATAAGTCCAAGAGGCTCGGGCCCATCAATGACGTGCCGTATGAGGTAGTTCATGGTCTGAAGGAGGGTCTTGGGTGTTCGAATGTCTGACGGAAGCTGTTCATCATAGCCGGCTGCGGATCTTCTGAACCGTTTTAGCATCTTCAGTTCCATATTCTGTAGCGAATTCGTTGCGGGATGCAGAAACTAGTCACTTGGGGTCAGTACGATGTTAGCGACAGACTGGATACAACGAGACGTACCTTCTCGCTTTTGTCGACCATCTTCTGAACTATACGTTCCACTCTTTCGAATTCAGGGCACATGCTCGTACACGTGCCTACGGGTGTAATGGCTTGATTCAAGGAAGTCGGTTGATTTGGATCTGCCATCTGCCCTTCCCTAATGGCCTTTTCCCGTTCCTTGGTTCTAGCGAGTTTAAGCTGTTCGACATATGAGTATTGTTTGGAAACCCTTGCGCAATTTTTTTATCCGACTATTGCAATCATAACTGACCTGTTCGTAACGCTCGGTATAGCTGCTCATATGCGACAGTTCTTCGACGGGAACGCTGGATCCGTTATTGGAAGGCGAGGGCTGGTGGGAGGGCCCTTGGCTGAAACCCGTACCGAAGCCGACGCCATTGCCATCGAAGTTGGGGGCAGCAAACGGCACCGGCGAGGCCTTTCCAAACCCTGTAGGAGACGCCTTCTGCTGCAATGTCTGGCCGCCAAAGGGCGACGAAGCAGGTGCCGTTTGCTTGAGTTGTGCGAAAGGCGAGGTAATCGGTCCTACAGAACCCGACGGTGAATCTGACTTGTTGCGCCAGGTATTGCTCGCTGAGGCAGCGCCCCTTCCTTGCCCCCGCCCAGACCTTGTTGCTGATGAAGCCCCTCGGCCCCGGCCTCGAAATTTGGTTTCGCGTGACGTATTAGCGGCTTTGGTTTGATAAGGTCGGCCAGATGGTCCACCACGTCCACGTCCTGCTGAACCGGCTGGCCCATCTTTCTGGCCGAGGCCAGCAAAGGGGTTTACAGGGCCGGCCATTTTGCCGTGTTACAGCGAAAACGTGGACGAAACCAAATGTCCTCCAAAAGTATGATCTTCAGAGCTCTTGAGTGGGGTCGTGAACAGAGATTCCGAGCGAGATGCGGACAACGAGGTCGTTCGCGAAACGGGCGTTGGTTGATAAATCGTAAAGCTATATAGCGCTATTGTGCAAGACCATTGACACGCGCGTAACGGAGAAGTCAGCTTTTGTAAAGACAGGACGACATTTGAAACCACATGGCGATGATATCATTTAAGTCAAGGAAGATCGCGAAGGCACGAAAACTGTATGAAAAGAAACCGAAGATGTTGAAAGAAGCGAGAGACGCGAGAGCAAGCAGCGAGTGATGCGGTACCTTTAGAGGTTCGTTGACAGGAACTTGGAGGGCAGCAGTCGATGGATGAGAGAAGATGGAGTACGAGCTCCTGGACTCCCCGACCTCCAAAGGCGTGGAGTATTCCGATACAAAGCGAAGCGCTATCTTATAGGAACCGAGCGACAGCTGAGCGCACGATTGCGAATGCAACAAGCTCAGATGCCGGATAATGCAGGACGGGACAAACCAGCGACGGACTACTGGCTGTTAGTAGTGATGGGAGGAGTGTCATGTCTTCAGTCCACCGCGCGAAGCTCCGATTCATCGGCGGGACAGCGTCAATGCACGCTAAGCCCGTTCAAGCGCAAGCGCCACTGCCGCGCGCCTGGTCGGAGCTCCCCTATTTGGTACATTGTTGTCTGGTACTCTTTTGTTATTGCAAACACTCTAATATGTCAAATGTTGGAATTTACCTGACTTCTACTAGATCGTCTTCATTGATTTTACGGCGATTCTTACCAAATTGCTCTAAGAACCAAATTGTTGGAAGGAATAGATTGATTCTTTAGTCCACAGATAGAAAATCGTCACAAACGCTAAAACGCTGCTGTCACATGCCTCACACACAAAACTTTCCATAAACTAAAAGACTCGCTGCTCCCATGTAGCACCCACCAACCTGGAATTTTTCTTTTCTCCATAAGCGCCCAAGCGCCCTTGCTTCCCAAAGTCTATTCATCTGCAAACATACAATAACCCCAAAAACACGAAGTGCCTTGAACCCGTGAGAGGTCACCCGCCGTCGGATCTCGTCCACTATCCTCTTGGACGCCTGGGGATCCGCGAGGCATACACTGTCGGATAGTGCTGACCACCGTGAAATATGTGTATAAGTATATATAAAACATCCCATAAAGCAGAAGACAAAAGAGAAAATCCAAAAGCAAAGAAGGAAAAAAAAAAATTATTGAAAAGAGGTGTCTACTCAGGCAATGAAAGAGCAGCCACCTCATATCGCACCTGGGAACAAGCACGAGAAGAAGGGAAATGCTTAAGGTTCGAAGGATAAAAGCTCATCATGGTCGTACGTGTCGTGAAGTTGAGTTTTCCCGCAGACTGTCTGGCTCTCAGACACAATGCGCGACTGCTGAATTCGCCGTTGATCAGCATTGGTGAGAATGAGTGAAGTGTGGATGACTCAAAGAACCCGTACGGAATAGGGGTCCCCTCGAGCTCATCGGCTCCATATACCCATGCTGATCGCGAGTAAAATCGGGCATTCCATGTATCTCCTCAGGGTGGGAAGCAAATCCCAACGGATAGTGCATACGAGGCTCTGGAAGACCATGGCCGGCCGCAGATCCATATTCCAAAGGGCTATACAACTCTTCCCTGAAGGACGGAGCCCAGTGGTCATATTGGCTGACGGAGTGCTGCATTGGCACTGCTGCTGCTGCGTGGTGTTCAGCAGTGCTGGCGTCCGGGAAAGGAGCCTGTGTCAGGTATTCGAACGAGGCAGCCTCTTCGATAGGTGTGATCAATCCTTGAGTGGCGGGACCCTCAATAATTGCGCTGGAATAGTTGCCGGAGTAGTCGCCCGATGAAGTGAAAAATGTTTGATCCTGTCTCGCTGGCTCTCCAAAATTGTAAGACCCCGGCAAAGGGAAAATCGGATCTTTTCCCTCTCTCAGAGGCATAGTTTGAGGCACTGGCATGTCGCTGGGTTCCTTGACAAATGTCGCTTCTATTTCCTCAACTGAAGGAGTCGGGGTCGCGACCTCTTCCTCCGCCTCTGCTGGCTCCTCTGGCTCAGTCTTTGCCTCGGGTCCAGCGACTGAGTCGGCGTCCTTGTCACCCTTAGGGTGTGCTTCACGATCCATCACGTATACGAGGGTTGAAGCATCTAGCACCAGTTTAGCCTAGATCTTCTTTGAATAATGATTATGAGGGTTGTGAGGGATACTTACCGATTTCACCTCGCTCGTATCTTTCCTCCATTTTTCGTACCTTGAAAATCTCCTCAATAATCGTGAATTTCTCCTGTTCCTTGAGCTGTCTTCTGCAGTCGAATGCGATTTCTAGCAGTTTATCGGCTGTGACTCCAATGCGACCAAGCTTGCGCACGATATGGACCAACAGGTCAACTCTCTCTGTTGTGCCTTGTAAGTATCGATGATCCGTAAGAGAGTACTAGACTAGCCACTTACCCTCCTTTTTCAGATGATCTGGCTCCCTATGCACTACACCAGCCGGCCACCACTCAGGCTTCGTCTTCTCTGGGTCGCCTTTGGTGCCAGGGGGCGCTCCGGGCTTAGGCCTGCCTCCGTTATAGGGATGCCTTACTTGCTTGCGCGGCTCGATGAACTTGATGAATGCCTTTGCAACAACGCGGCAGTTGACCTGCTGGAAGTGTCTCAGAGAAATCGTGTAGTACTGTTCCAATCGATCGGTATCACCGACTTCAAGTGCAATCCGGTTTACTGCAGCGCCGGACGACGAACTTGGGAATTCGGAACGAGAGTTTTGCGTAACTGGAACGGGACTTTCGACGTGGAGTCTACGTCTCTTACCATGGCGGTGGCAGGACGCATCGTCGGAGCGGTCATAGCTCAGTGCAGCGGGGTTGATGCCTAAGTTGACTTAAAGTTAGCTATGTTATATACCAGCCCTACGGAATGAATGTACTTACTCTGAAGTAGAGGCTTCTGATATCCGACTCTTGCTCCAAGGATTTCCAGGAAGTTTTCTCGCACTTCGGATGTGAAGATAGTGGCGTGATTGTCACGGATCGATGGCGACTCCGACACGCGGAGCCTACCCATGTGGTCCAAGTATATCAAAGCATAGTGTGCGTAGGGCAGATTGATCGATGTACGCGGTGGGGGTAGCATAGTCTTTGATCGGCTAGAATTAGTAAACGAATACCACATTGTATTTTGTTACTCACAGGAGCAGTCTCCCAACCAATACCGTCGCCTTTCATGGCGGACGAGGGTCTTTTCCCAAGCCCTGTCCTCGGAAGAGGAGAGTTGAATACCATAGTGGCCCTAGGGCAGAAACCTGCACAAATGTCGGGGTTATGTATCGAGGTTGATGCGTTTGGAGACGAACCGGCTCTTAAGCACGAGTTCAAAATGGGTAGGAAGAGTCAAGCTTATGACTCTGCAGGATGAAACAATAAGTCTCCGGAAGGTGGCGGGGAATGTGCTCGATTTGTAGGCGTTTCCCGAGTCTGGTAATTTAGTGTATGGGTCAAGGAGCTGCTGCAATGCCCCAGATATAGCAAGTATGGTGCACTGTCAACGTCTGCCAGCTAGTTAGAGTTTGTATTTCTTTAAGAACCAGCCGTTGAGGTGGTCTATTGGAAGGAAACAAGCATGCATTTCCCAACCACTGTTAGAGGCAGTTGTGTGCTAGACAGGAAGTACTATCACGCAAACATCCTCCATGCTAGGGACATGTTGGGAAAGGGTTGCATAGCAAGCAGCTACTACTCACCTAGCCGCAAGATCAAACACCACCGGATGGCTGGCAAACAGTAACTGAACGTTCTATTGGTATAGTAGCGTGCAGGGAATCTGCTAACAACCGGTACTGGTGCACTAGATAGTCGATCGAGACCCGGTACTCCCGTGAGGAACGATGATCACCCAAAGTACTTCTGCCGTTGCGCCGAGATAGTGTGAAGAAGGACGGTGACACAAAGATGTGGATGTGGATGTATGTTAGGTAGTACAAGGTGCCGAAGAGGATATAGTTAAGGCCGACTACTGATAGTAACGGAAACGGTTGAGATGTGAAGCAAGCGAGGCCAGAACTATGCAGATTCGATCACGAATGAGAGAGAGGAGAGTGATGGAGGAAAAGTGAAGTCAGGAACAGGCAAAGGATCTGGATCTTGAGGCCCTTAAGTATAGAGAGGAGAGGAAGAACGGAAAAGGACTGGACTTTTTGACGACTGGGGACGTCTCAGGTTTTCCAGCCTGTCTGCTGTCTGCTAGATAGTAGTAACTGATGGATCGAGATTGCATCTGAACAAAAGAACCCAAATCCACTTTCGCAGTGCATCGGGGGGGCCCCTCCCCTCCCTTCGGGCCATCATCCTCTCGATCCCGATTTGGCATCGCACTGGGGACGTGTGGTGGAATCCCAGCAGCATGGATAATCCTTGAATGTATCAAGCCGAAACACTAACGGACAGCTGCTACTCTAGAAAAGCATGGATAGAATCTATTTTACCCATATGCCGCTGTGTCTTTTTGGTAAAGCCGTGCAGTAGTAGGGGGAAAATACTGCCCTTTTTTTTTCCTGTTGTGGTTGATTTTATTTTATTTTATTTTATTTTATTATTATTTATTTTTTCTTTCGGTTATAATAGAATATTTTATTATTATCGTCACTTATTTTAATTTATTCCTGGATTTTATTTTTATTTTTATTTTCACCCCTCCGCATATTGTATTTTCCCGTTTGAAAAATGTTTTATTTCTTGATTTCTTTTTTCCCATCGGCTGGGACATACCTCTTTACCCTCATTTTCCCATCATTATCATCCCGGCACAAAATAAAATTGATTAAATAACTAAGAAGGCATTTCCCACCCGTCCCACCACACGGAAATGTCCATCATCATATTGACAAAGCATTTCGATTCTTCTGAAGACAAACATCATTTAAAGCACGTACTTTAACTAACTACCCCGACCACTTACCTGACTAATACTATCTGTAGATCGACCACTCCGTCGGGGCTGTGGCAGCTGGCCCAGGGCTTTGTTCGGAGCGGGCCACTCACAAGGACACCCGGTGGCGCATCGATAATTTGATTGAACTCCACAACCGAGAGAACTACGAAACTGAGGAAGCTTGAGGTTCGTGCGAACTGACTCCAAGGTTACTAAAAGATATCTTCAGTTGCGCAAGTAATACTACTTACCACTACTACTCAATCCCCACCAGTCGTCCTCTTGAGCGGGTTGATGATCATCGAGGTTCGCTAGTGCTGGGGCAGCTGGCGGGAGGAGGAGGGGGACCGAGAATTACTTACCCAATACTATGGAGTACTACTTACTAGATGGTACTATTAGGTTACGGAAGGCGTATTCATACCATGGGCTTGGGCTGAAAGTACTACGGAGTACACTGTCCGAATAAGGGAAGAAGAACGGGGAGGGACAAGGGGAAAGCCTGCCAACCGTCACTCCGATCTTTCATGAC
The DNA here is from genome assembly GCF_003184835.1 of Aspergillus costaricaensis CBS 115574. Classification (NCBI taxonomy): domain Eukaryota; kingdom Fungi; phylum Ascomycota; class Eurotiomycetes; order Eurotiales; family Aspergillaceae; genus Aspergillus; species Aspergillus costaricensis. The sequence goes on from NW_020291816.1 coordinate 657,445, forward strand.
TATCTCTGTAAAACAACTTGTGCTAGCAGGATTAATGATAACTTAGCCCGTTCACTAGCGTTGAAGTTGGCTCAGGAGAACTCCAACCGCCACCCAAAAGACCTGATTGACTTAGTATCAATCGGATACTCTGACAGTGTACACTGTAACAGTAAATAGCTGCCGTAAGTAAAGTACTTACTTTCAGGGATGGCGTTCCCGGCAGGCCGATTCAGCGCGGGACTTTTGGCACCTCGCAACTGGCTGTCATGATTGGCAGATCTCACACCCACCAAACTGGAACCGGTTTTCTTTCGCCAGCGACACGCGCTTCCCGTCATTTCAGTCCATGTACAGAGTACGAAAATTGGAAGTTTCTGTAAACAACCCAGTATTTACCATTTAAACCTCGGGAAACGTCTGCTCTTGCCTCTTATCCATCCCTGGTTGCAGAGTTGTATGAAGAATATTCAACTGCTGTGGTAACAGTGGCAAGGACTCATTGGTACAATGAAGTGTCCATCGCCAACACAGTTATTTTGAAACCACAGTTGGCGCAATGTGTATGGACTCCATACCCCTGTACATAGGTAGTAACATGCGATACAGGCCATATTCGGCTCTACTGTAAATCACGGAAAACCCCCCTAATTAACCATTCTCCTCGAACGGCCTGCATATTCTGTATGACAAGAACGTATTTGAGATAGGACTCAGCGGATACTGGGGGTGGGAAAAGAAAAAAAAACACAAGAAATCCCGATTACGCACAGGCCGCGCATATCGTCAGGGCCGTTCCACCCAGCTCGCGCTTGGGCCAGACAGCAGGAGATCATCTGGAGCACGGGAGTATACGGCGTAAATTAGATACGGAGTCCATACTTATTCATTGAATCTCTAGATGAACACCATGTGTGACTTGAAATCTTGGTAAGACTGTTGAAGTCGAAGCGAGTGTCCGACAAGATTGTACGAATCCATAAATTAGTAACTATTCCTGTCAGCCATGGACTTCATGTCCGCGCGACACCGTCGACCTCCTCTTCTCAGGGTCATCAGCAGGACTTCCAGGAGAATTTCGCTACCGATGTACTCCGCACATGTGTAACAACCTTCACAAGTGCGCTCATTTATGCGCATCTGAAACATTTGATCATGGCTGCAACTGAGAGTACTTCTTTGAAGTGGTGATCGATATCGGACTCGCCGAGTTGCCGCCACCACCAGCTGACTGCCCTTTGTGCAGAAAGATATGCAGCGGATGCATATAGGTCCTCATACTAAGCTGGTTGATCCAAAGATACAAAGTCCGGAGGACGACGTCACATGAGTTGTATTTCCATGCCAGGTTCATCATTGTGACGGACTGAAGCTCTCGCTTGTCCTTGTTTGATTTAATTTGAAATGAAAGCCACGCCCATTATGGATTATTCTGGTCCACCATGTGTACATGGAGAAGTATGGTAATGTGAAAAACACAGTCTGGCGGACCAATATGACACGATACACAGAGCAATGAGGCAAAAAAATACACCAGTTACATGTACTGACAAATTACGATAGACGAAAATTGCGAAGAATCAAATAGCGGATCTAGAGAGATGTGCCCCGAACTAGTGCCGGTGGCAGGTGAACCAATAGCAGGCTACGGATACTATCCGTACCAGGACGATCTACCGTCTGGAGGAGCTTTGGCTTGCGCATGGCCCAAGGGACTGGAGACGGAAGAATGAGCTAACTTGAGACAGTACGAAGTAGTAGTGCTTTGAGGGGGTGAAAGGGTGGATGGCTGTTAGTAGAGGAGCTTTCCCGAGCCGTCAGGATGTAAGGCAAAAGGTTCGGGAAACCTAAGTACTTAGTTCCTACTGATGTGGGCTGTCGGGGTATACTACTACAGCAGAAGTAGAGGAATGCAATATAACTATAACGCCTAGTGTGCAAGTACCTGTCGTAAATAATCTCCGATTGCTGGGGGAGATGGGGACCACAATGACAAAAGTATTTGGAATTCAAGGGTAGCTTAATGCTTTAGCACCACACAAGCACCACAGAACTCAGAAGATAGCCATTGGCATGCTTAGCATGGTATACTATGATTCCACATCAATCTATAGAGACCCTCTATCATACAATTAAATCTTTCCTTTCCTCCACTGGCTTTCGATCATTCTTGCCGCGAGCTATGTTAGTAACACGCCACCACTTTACCGGACAAAGAAAGCAGCCATAGCAGAAACAACAAACCAGATGGGCTGTGCAAGTACCTCCCGGAGCGAGGACTTTCTTCCTCCCTAAAGTAAGTACGGTGTACATTAAGCGAATGTTCGGGCTGCTGATCTAACTTTCTATCTGCGACGCTCCCGCGCCCAGGTACCTGAACCGTGGAATTGGCGACGATGATAAGAGGACCCGATATAGTGGCTTCACGTCAGATCAGAGACCCAAACCCCCTATTAGGGCCAATCCAAGACCACGTCCACCCGAGACTTTAATCTAACTAAGTAATGGTGGGCGGTACTTTGCTACGGGGTTAAGATTGTCGTTCGTCTGTGCACTTTCCCTTCTGGGAAATCAGCAGTGTCAATGCTGACAAGAACAATGTCTAGTCGTGCGGAGTACCTCTAGATCACGGTCAGTCAGTCAGTCAAGCAACATCAAACAAACGCCTCGTGTAGCGTCCAGTCAGTCTACGAAAGTACCTTTCCTTTGATTACGATGATTGTCTTCTCTTCAGCATCTAAGTTAACACTAATTCAGAACCATGACGGCCACTTACGTACAGAATTCGCTATGCGCACAAAAGAACCATTCCAGGGACAAACAACTGCAGAAAATTTTTTCTTTTTCCCTCATTGTTTGTTCCTTGACCAATGGGGAACAGCTGAGGATAGCAAGGAGAGCCGATATCCGAATTGAATACTCCGTCTCGACGATCGTCGTGGACGGGCCCGAATATTCAGTCAACAAGATAAGATAGTGTGACAGGAGACAAGTTCACAATCTGGCGAAACATGATGGCGGTGTCACCAGTCCGCACAGAGAGTTCCTCACAACGACAATAATTGAGGCCGAAGTATACCCGTTGCGTTTTGGGCGAGATTCCCTTATTCCCCGAGCAATTGCCCGAAGTACTGGCTTCTAGTAGTCTGTTTGACTGCCTAACTACTAACACATTCTCTGACCAGAACCAACGAGCTGAGCACTAGCCAAAACATCACGAAAATAGTCACGCCAATCTTAGGGCGGAGGAGCTTGTCATCCCTGTCTGCCTGGTTCTCGGAAAGTGACCGCCAAGCGGGCAGGTGACCCCTTTCATTCCTCCTGGCCGGCTAACCCGAGTCTAGACCTTTTCATAATACCGACACCAATCTCAGTTACCGTCTCGCAAATATCCTGACTGTTTTGATGAGGTGCGCTGTGATGCAATGCCATCATATCAAGTCGCATTAGATGCTATCGCCGTTCGCAACGTGGCAGCGGCAATTGCACACGAGCCACGGCGCCTTGCATTGAACGGTGTGCTACACGGGCCATGATTACAGGCAGAACCGGTGGGAGAGACTCACCGCCACGATATCGCCTCGGTCGTGGACGGCATAGATGCATATGGGCACACCAATGCTTTCTCAGTTGCAGGGCCTGGATCCGATGATTTGCCTTGACGGCTATGTGGTAGCAACCGGTCTTCTTCCCGCCTGGGTCAAACACCCCTCCCAGCTGGATATGCCTTGGGCTCTCGCCATCGTTCCCAGTATGGTAGTATCGGTGACACAATTCCCGCACTGTCAGGAATATAAGCCGCAATTACCGCTACGCAGGCCGGTCTCCTTCACTAATCACTCGCGCTCTGCACCGAACAGAAAATGGAAGTGCCTAAGGTAGGTACTAAATAGTTACCATCCAGACGGGGTCGATCCTCCAGTCCCGATCTTTGGGACTCGTAGGGTGTTTTGCACGCCTAGCGATGGAGGGTAGCAATGTGACGACAACAGTGGGGGGGGGAAGAGGAGAGGGCACCAGGGAGGGGAGGAGGAGGGGGGTGGGGGGGGGAAATGGTCATGCTGGGGCAGGGGAGATTAAACATGAGATTAGCCCCGCTGATTGGCCAGTGGAGGACCTGTCAGACCTCGGAAATCCCTTACTCTGTTATGTTGGTTGTCCACTCAGCATTTCAGCTACTGGGGCTTCGGAAGTGGCTGGAGCACACCATGCCCCAACAGGGGATAGACGGGGGGGGCTAAGTATATTAACCCAGGAACCTCCTAGGTAAAGAGAGGCTAGACTGCATGTATCTGGCTGAATATTGAAGTTACACCATTATTGAGAATTTCGCGGGACAACTTCCTCGGAGAATTTTAAGACTGGTGCCCGGTAAGGCAATCTCTGCGATGATAACTGGAGACACAGCCGGTCAGCCTGACGGTCTGCGAGGCGGTTGTTAGGAGCGGGGAGGGTCGGTTCCTGGAGCTAACTAGTAGTAGTCCGTCCACTTACTTTGTACAGAGTAGGATCCTTAGTACTTAGTAAGTCAGACGCCGACCTCCAAAGATTCAAAAAAATTCACCCGCGATAAGCAGACCATCCCGCAACTACTTTTGGTACATTGGGCTGATGCCCGCTCACGCGGTATACCCGTATTTGGCATGATCAGTGAGACCTACGGCGCCTAATCCCGACAGGATAATTTGGGGCCTTTTGGAGGGAAGGGGGAGGGACTGTGCGGTGGGTCCAGAAATACCTGAAGAAGATATTCGTCGTGATCAAATGGAAATGCCACTTACATATGATACCTAAAGAACAGACCAGTTTACACATGTATATCCAGTAGTAAGTATGTATACTGAAAGTGGCACCTATTAAGTAGTCTCATGACAACGTTTTGCTGCAATGCAAGAATGAATAAGGAAACCTTGCAGCCGATGCTTGTCCCGCGGCGTGGATTCCAAGGCTGATGATGGAACAGAAACAACTGAATTGCTACGTCATGGTCCCTCCCTACAAAGCAAGTGGGCGACGGCCTTCAGAGAACGTCCAGCAAATAATAATATCTAGCGAGGGGCAGCGCCATGATAGACAAACAAAATAGTACATTCGTACAAAGGAAAATCCGTCAAAAAGGTGCCCAGCCCACTTGGTGTCTTGAACTAGAACCCATCATTGAGGGTTTGGGACCGAACTAATACCGCTAAAGGGTTAGGGCCGTATAGAAGGGGGCCCCCACCCGAAATCCAACCCCGTACTTTGTTACCCTCTGGTTCCTTTCGGAAACGAGATGATTGTCTGTTTGTCTGTCTGTCAGCCTGTGCTCAACTCACCAAATACCTATCTACTAGCTTGCTACTCTCTCGGTTAGTGGCTCCCCTGGGTAATGAATGCGCTTTGATCAAACCCCCTCCCGGTCGTGTACGTATCGCTCGGTAGATGAGAAGTGTGCTTCGGTTCGCTCAACTCTCATGGTATTGTAATATCCCCGAACAAAATACTGCCAATATTCACCACAAAAAAGAATTAAAACACCTGGTTGTCTATCATCATCAGCCATTCACCAAGCGCAACTCCAAACAGGGCGGGGGCGCGGCCCGGGGAGGGCGGGTTGAAGGACCCAACGCTCGTCATGAAAAAAAGCAACTATAAGGATCGGCCGTCAAAAAGCCCTCGTAGGCTGACAGCAAGCAAATCCCTGCCATTGCTTCCTTCTATACGAAGTACGTATGTATTGTTGTTGTTGTCACTCCTCCGTAAAAGTACAACAACCAACTTGCTGTCAGCACAATCTATCAATCAGCCCAAGGCCGGTCCAGACTCCACTCGAACCGATCGATCCCCCTCCCCGCGCCTCGCTGACAGCCATTTGTTTTCCCTTGCTCGAGAGATCGTGCGTGATTATTGGAGGTTCGTCCTGCAATCGTTCTTGATCTTCCAAGAACCGATCCTGTTTCCGGGGGACCGAGACGTGACCAGAGCGTCTGTCTTCTTACAGGCTGTTTATATATAGACATGGTCGTTAGTATTTCGGGTATTACTACTACAGTAGTTAGTAGTGTCGAAACCACCGCTGCCAGACCTAACAAATGCTTGACAAGTTGCAGAACCGTTTGAAGAAACTAAGGGTCCTTGAAAGCTGCCACATCGATGGTATTACGATTTACGCTGTAGTACTTAGTAGTAGTAGAGTACTAACTCCCTCTCATCGGTCTTTCGGGAAAACAGTCAAGGACTTTCTTTCGAGCAGCTTCAGCTCCCTTCCCTTCCCGCCACTCCCCCCCCCCTCCATTTCGCTAACGCTAAAGGCTTCCGGGAACCTTAACCCCCATCCCAGGACCGGTGTGTACCATGGGCCAGGTTGATGGGATAGAATCCTTGCTACGCCCACGGCCTGAGCGTTGAACAACTTATCCTATGGTACTAAAGCACCTCAGGCACTGTGAGATTAAAGTACAGATGACACACAATGATTCGCGACGTAACCCTAGTCCAAGATCGATCGATGTTTCAGGGGGGGGGGGAATGGGAGTGTAACTTCCAGGCATAGTAAGTAAGTAGTGATACACACTACGACTTAGATCATCACCATCTATCAATACTACTTACTGTGAGTATAGTGTGGTCCACGCACAAAAGCACCTAGATTTCACATCGCATGGCCCCAAACCAACCGAATACTATTTATGAGTGCATACGCCACCACCCTTCATTCTTCTTCCTGGATTAGATAGCTACTAATAGTGCTTTGACTTTTATGCCAGTGTTTCAACAAGCTCACAATCGATCGTCTTATTTGAAAGTAAAAAAGTCCTGTTTGCACGATTCCTGGCACGCCGCGTACCATTTTCTTTGCACGGGCATTACAGGTCATAGGGAGGCGGGAAGGGGAGGGGCAAATCGCAATCATTACCCTCTGCGGGTGATCGAAAATGAGATCGAAGTATCGTGAGTCGCCATATTGCCCCCATTCTCCAGGTTACTCGCAGTTGATGTCTCATAGATCATCTTTGTTGAGGCATATCTCCCGACCGGGCCGAGCCTCTGCAGAGCAACTGCAGGTAAAGTGGTAGGTAATTAGGTATGAAAGTGGTGATTATGGAGATGATGACAATTCCATCACGGGAAGGCCCGGCCGGACCCTCATCGGTAGATTGATCCGTTGTAATGCCGAATGTTGTACAACATCACTACTGTAGGTCTATGGAAGGGAAGGAAAAAGAAAGAAAAACACCGTTACACAAGGGAAAAATAAAATAAAAATAAAAGTGGGATGACAGAAAACGTTATGGAATATTTTCCGAACCCGGGAATCCCTATGAGAGTTGCTTGAGAAAGGGCGGCTGTCATTTGCCCCTACAAGAGTAGACAACCTTGTCACTACTAAAGTAAGCTGTGGGGTAAATTTTCTCAGCAAGCCATACTGAGTGAGCTTGACAGTGACGATAGTACCTGTTGCATGCAGCACCGGGTAACACCCCAAGTGTTCCTACATGAATTATGATTTCATTTTATTTTAACCTAGTTTATTTTTGTGTTTCTTCTCCTGCGCCGGAAAGATCCTCGCGCGAGGGCCATGGCAACGAGTGCAACAAGATGAGCGTGGTCATCTGAGGACCGATAAACCCCGTGCACAGGTTCGATTTTGATTTTCGGATGTCTCCCACGGATCAAGGTCTGGAAGGTGTCTGACCTGCCTACCTGGGTCTAGTCGCAGTGTGTACAACTCATCGTTCAAGGTTGCGGGTATCTGCCGGAAGACCCTTCTGAACCATGGAACCGCCGACATAGTCGCTTGAACTATATCATAGCTCCTACACGCCAGGCATAGTAATTGTGCTATTTCAACTAGTCCAATCGCGGTGGCATAAGACCTATGTCATCCGAGGGCTGGCATTTCCTATCTGGGGAGGCCTGTCATGCCCGGAAAAGAACAGGTGCAGGGCTGTGGATGTTGAGGAAACTACCATGATCCCAGTCCTTTCCCCACCAAAAAACGACTTCTAGTAGTAGTACTAGAACTGTCATTATCGACGAGTCGTTTTGCCGGGTTTATCTTGTCAATCCGTGGTTCCGTCGGCACTACGATGAAGTACTAACCAGCCACGCCCACATTTTCTCAAATCGGCCCCGATCGAAAACTCGCCGATTGGATTGTTTCGCGTCTAGCTGGGTAGATACTCCTCTGGCCATCGCATTCTGCAACTCTCTCCATGAGGCGTACGCCATGTGTTTGGCGCCACGCCTTGGAAGCCTAAGTAATTGACTTTGGAGACTTCGTGTTTCAAAACAGAGATGAAGAGACCCTACTGGGCTGTAATTGGTAGGATCATTCGTCCAACCAGTCCGGGCCGGATGGATCCTCCAATGACTCGCGTGGGCGGAAGACCATCTGCAGCTGTTCGTTAGTCCCGAACCTATCTTTCTCAGGGGATCCCTGTCCCAGGCTGATGAGTGGCCGAGATGTCAACATGGTTTTCCGGGATGTGGACCCATTGCTGCAGCCATCATACAGCAGTTGACTTACTTACAGGCTGGGCACGGCCTACCCACTCTCTCGTCGCACAGTGGAGTCCTCCTGCTCACCTGGACTGGTCAGAATCATCCTGATGGATTCGTTCCCAAGACCTTCTCGACGAATGAGAGCCCAATCATGCCAATCGGGTGGGAATCGTGTAGGGATGACCCAGGTAACTGGATGCACGGTGGAAGTTGCTGATCATGAATATCACACTTTGCCTATTTAGTTCGCACTGTACGGTGCCCGAAATGGACACTGGCCATCTATGGAGTAAGTACAGAGTGATTGCCGCCGGATTATGACCGACCGATCAGAGGGGATTTGCATGCTTTACCTGTCTCTCATCATGATCAATCATCACCACCACCATCACCAACATCTACAGTAAGTGTGCAGTTATGTAGGTAGTACTCAACGTCAAACCCCCACACGCATGCCTCGATCATGTCCTGACAATCAGAAACAGCAGGGATGTTCGATCTGAGGCATCCGCGCGGCGTCTGGAACAAACTACTGCCTCATCATCTGATTTATCTCGCAACGAGCACCATTCCCAACCCCCCCCCCCCGATCTATTGTCGGCCTCGTCAATCTCCTCCACCCTTACTAATACCCACACGCGTAAGCAATCTAACACTCACACTCACACTTGTGTACGGAGTACACCCTTAGGTATATCCGGTTTTCTCAAATCAGATCAACCGCGTAAAATTCGCTGGAAAAAATACCCCCAGCGACGAGATTCGCGCAACCCCCTCCGATCGCGATGCCCACACATTACTGGCGCAGCACTAACGACGGGTCCGATTGACTGATGCGCCAATCTACGCAGGGATTTCAAAAGATAATTAGTTCATCGGTCGTCCCGTCCGCTTGCTGCCTCGCTCGCTTTTGTTCGGAGCTATGCACTAGATAGTCTACGTAACTAAGGACAACGACCACTCATTGTGCACGTCAACAATTAAATCCCGAGTTTAGTCAAGGAAGAGGAGGAGCTGAAACTTGACCGACTATTTGTCGAGGGGCGCGGTTGCTTTCGGATAATGAATCCGCAGGGGCCAATCCCCCGCCATGAGCCATTCTGTCATTTCATCGTCGCGGTTGGAAAGTACCTACGGAGTACTAGACCTTTTGTGCCAGGTGCTCAAATTCGCGATAATGGACAATCTCGCTTGATGAAATCAGGAATAACTCTTGAATATTGGTCAATCGCTAAATGCTTACTAGTACTTTCTAACCTAGCTATCTAGGGTGTACCGTGTTTTGAAGAATCTTCACTATCCTATCAACTTGACGCAATATGTTTGTCCTGAAGTAGTACTCAAACACCGATCACTCAAACACCGCAAAATCCACAGAAAGATACTACTGTGTACAACCGGCAGGTACCACTTCGGCCGACAGTTCCATCTCCCAATTGATCCGTTTCAGATAACCCCCTCTTGGCCATCCGTACCTTTTCTCCATTTCGAGCGACAATCACACCCACCAGCAGGGGTGCGATAGGTTGTGGGTGTGGACACTGACAAACGAACGGAGCGGATCATGTTCCTTGAGGCGAGACAAGAACAACTTACACTAAGGAGACAGAAGACAGGGTTCTCTGGGATCCACAGGGTTCATTTCCTGGGACCCAAAGTCCTATGCAGCAAACTAACACCGGGATTCCTGGTTCGTACCTTAGATAAGTGGCCGGGAAGGAAGAATTGACCGACAGATAGAAGGATGGGATGAATTGTTTTGTGCGTGCTGCAGCAAAATGATGATTGTGGCTGGCGGGTGCGGGTTCTGGGTATGGGGTGTATCCCGGAATACTACTATGATGACTACACTTCGTCGGTGGATGCTTATAATAGCGAGTATTATTGTGGTGTACCTAACATGGTTACTATAATATTATTATTATCCATCTAGTTAAATTCCCTTCCTTCGTGCTAACTAACTAAGTGCTGATGGATGATGAGGGCCTCGCTGGGCACGGAGATATTGCTTGCTTGGGCAATTGGCATCCGGGTCAGGGGAATTCGGGGATTGGATTTGGGGATTCGGGGAGATCTGCAACGAGCCAAATGATGATGCTGATGAGGAGGATAATTGGCAATCAGTTGAAGGTTACTACCTAGTTAGTTAACTAACCAACTATTCAGTTAGTCAGTTATTGTCAGTCAATCTGTCAGGGAAATAATTACAAAAATACCCTATTTAACTTACGTTATGCTGCTTAACTATAAGTATGGTCGCTTTACTCAGAGTTGTAATACATTGATTACTATACCTAGGAGAAGGGATATTAACATACGTACCACAACTTAGTATACTCCACATCTCCAATATTGCACTGCATACGGAGCCTACATTTCGTATATATTTCTAGTACGGAGTACTTTAGTATCATCATCACAGCATCGTCTACTAAGCGAAGCCCCAAACCCTGAAAAGAACACACAACGCAACACAACGACCGACCACCACAAACGGGCGTGTCAACAAACCATCACTGACAAAACCTGGATAGTAAGTAACCCGCGGGGCGGGTTTGGACAAATGAGCCATGGCCAGCTGTCAAGCTCCATCCCCCGGTGGATGCTCTCCGGTAGGGATATCCTGGACAATGTAATTGTCTGGCCCCGTCGAAAACGGGAGGAAAAAACAAAAAGCCAAAAAAGAATCCTTACACAACGCACAACAAGCCTGACTCTATCCACACCCTACTGTTGTCCCTGCAGACACTTACTTACTTACCCATGGCGTCGAGAATGTTCAAGATGAATCCATCCGTAATTCGTCTGGACTCTTGGGTCGACTCGTCGGGAACTCCGTCCACCGTCGACTACTGAACCATGGTTGGCGTCTCGGGGAAGTTGAGTGAGTCTCCATAGATAGTCCTAACGGCCTGAGCGTTGAGCCATTGCGGTCAGCCACTGTCTCTGTTTGGTCTATCTTTTACTCCTTACTCACTCTTACTATATTTACACAGCCGTCATCCTGGTCTACCATGAGCGTGTAGCCGCTGTCAAGCGCTCACCCCCAATTACTTAGCCATCCACAGCTGTCAAATATCTCGGAACACAATGTTTGACTATAGTCAATTATTTTTCTCGGTTAGATACCAGTTTAATTCCCCTCCCAATTCCTTTCATTCCAACACCATTCTCGCTTATCGCTTGGCTAACTAACTAGCTCTCTCACTGACTTTCCACTAACTCCAATTTAACACAATCCTCATAGTCTAGACACCTGGCCCCGTCGCCACACCCAAATCCCGCGACCACTCAATAACCAGTCGATCCGAAAAACTAGACCTCCTTCCCTTCCCCTTTTGAGGTACAAGTCTCGAAACGAACTTGCCCGTCCCACGACCCAAAGCGAACTACCATCCAATCCGTTCGTTCGATTCCCATGCATGCCGCTCAAAGTGGTCATCCTGTGGATCGCGCCATGAGCTGAGTTCCGCGATCCCTCGACCCGACGACCAGGTCCAGCAAGCGGCGCGGCACTTGGCCCATGCAGAACATTATCGTCATCGTCATCATCATCATCATCTCAGATCCGCCCTCGTCTAACCCAGCTAGCTAGCTTAACTATCGCAGCGCTTCTCCTCTCGCGTCAAAAGGGGGGGGGGGGGGGCGTGCACTCATTGGCGCATTCAAACCCCAGAACAAATCCCCGTGCCCACCCTGCTTGCCTTCAACACCCTCAGATCTGAAGGGACTTCCGCGAAAGTTTACCAATTCAGATATGCTTTGGTAGCTCAGTTTTCCTGGAGTTTATTTCGCAGAGATGGTGTGGCTAGAGACGGTCTTCTCGCCGCGATACCAAACTTCCCTGGAAGGGTCTGATTGCCACCCCCCTCCCCCTTTTACACGATGCGATCGGTATCTAGACTAGGCAGGAGTTCTGAAGAAGGCTAATCGATCGATCGCGCCAGTACTCCGTAACCTCATCGACTAATCGCGACGATGATGATGACTATGCGCGAAGCAAGGAGTGTAACTTTCCGCCAGCAAGCTAGCTTATCATCTCACTTACAGTAGAGCGCATACAGATAGGACTTCGTACTCGACAAATATCCGCACAAGCCCCGACCTATGGTAATCCCCAATGCCTTGTTCATCTTCAGCAGTGATCGCATCTATCGTATCGAAGCGCTGCCCCTAAGCAGTGGGGTACACAGCATACCAGGCTTCCTTCCAACCACGTAGACACAGCGAAGTAAACTACCTAATGATGAAACTTGAAACGTGGAAATCTGCAGACACATCGTCAAGGCGCCAATTAAGCGCCGCCACAATCACTCACCCAAGAAACCTAGTATTACTCTTCAGCAAAGTACGTAGGTAGACCGTCAAGCTGAAAAGCGCATATCCGCCACTCGCCCCCTCCCCCCAATCCATCAATTCAGGCTAAAAAGATACACGCTATCAGCCCTCATATACTCCCCGTTATCTGAGTAGTAAGTAGTACAGTACGTAAGTATATCTGTGGCAATGCAAAACCAAAAGCCCCAGCTAGCCAGCGGCAACCGAAACAGCAACACCAAAACTAAAAGGGTGTTCAGCTCCGCCCGCTTCTTCTTCTCCCTCGGTAAGTAAGTAGATTTAGACCAGGTTAGTCAGGTACCTGAAATTAGTGGTTGACTATTCGTTGTTCTTTGGGTTCTTCGAATTACGTACATACTATGGAATATGGAGGAACTCCTTGGATCCTCTGCTGTTATTCTCACCGCCAGTTTGGGAACCCCTCATTTTCTCCCCCATGGACAACTAAGTAAATAACTAAGTAACTCGCTTATCGCAGGGGGTTGTTAGTCAGTCAGTCAGTCAGTCAATGCTTGCAGCAGTAGGTAGTTAGTTACTACGTAGTAGTTGTCAGTCAGTTAGTACTTGGTTGTTCTAGATTTCGGGGGTGGGTTGGTAGTCACTTGTGCATGCCGTTGATTTTGGTCTGTGGTTTTCGTAGAGAGGAGGGTTAGGAGTTATCGGGCTTTTTGGGGGTGGAATATATATATAAATATTCGAAATGAACGAAATACTAGTTGAAGACAATATAACTTATGTTATTAACTTATATGCTTGAGCAAATAACGGGATATATATAAATATATGTATCTATATATATATATATATATTTATCCCGCTCCATCCTCACATCAGCAGTAGTATTAAATGATAAGTATCTCATGACATGAGAATCATATTAAGGTAACGCATAATATGCTGCTACTATACACCACCACGAGGTCATATACCCAAAAAGTAATAAAGTCTATATCACCACGACGATATCATACCAGGCCTCAACAAACAAACTCTATCTAGTCCATGAACGTGCTGGCAGAACTACTATTACTACTACCACCTAGCACTGACCGTAACTATATTCACTCATAACCAGATAAAGAGTGCCAGCTTCGAACGCCACCATCGAACTTCCACAATCACAAATATACTTATCTCCCAAGGACACGAGCACGAGGAGCAGCCCAAGCACGAGCACGAGCAACCTAAGCACCATCGTGTATCTATCTCACCGTCAATTCATCAGATCAGATAAAACCCTGCCCAGCACAGAAACAACGCCACCTTATGCAAAGCTTCATCAAGGCGCCTTCGCTTAACTATGAAGTGAGTGAAGCCACGTAGCAGGTCTTATAACAATATATAACTACTAGTAGTCACTAAGTAAGTATAAACGATCCAAAGTACTAGATAGAAAGGACCGGTACTTTTATTTCCCTACCAGTAAACAGTAGTTATTACAGTCCTTTCGATCTTGCAAATACTATCAATACTTCCAATCAATATCTGCCTGCGGTGTTTGTATATATACCATACAGAAGAGTAGAGAAACAAAGTAAGTACTGAGTATGATGCAAAGGTTTGAAACTAAGGAAAATTACTTACGCATATTTATACAGACAACAATATAAAACATTGAATCAAGTAGTACTTACTACTACTACTAACAAACCCTCATAAATGAGAGTCATAGTAGAAAAGCACATAGTACCATACATACATACATACATACATAGTAAGTATGCATTTAACAAACCACGTAAAGATACCTAGTTTAATCACATATAATTTACTTTACTTTACTTTACTTACTATACTATACTAGTTTCCAAACTCGAAACCTGATCCTATCCCTACTAGTTAGTAGGTAGGTAGTGACTTCATCATCAGCATCAATATCACATCACATCAGCATCGTGACACCACTGCAATAACCACAAAATAACATGACTGCATCAACGCTGCTATAAGATTGGCGGAAATGCTATCAGTCAGCAAAACGCAGAGCAAAGTCCAGTTGTTTGTTCTGGTGTGTGTGTGTGTGTGTGGCGCTAGTACATGCATGCCATGCAATGCATCCTGCAGAGTCCGGGTTTTCTGTCTGGCAGGTGCCTGTCCTTTTTTCTACACCGCTACTATTGTTCATGGCGCTGATTCTCCTCCTTTTTTTTTTTTTTTTTTCTTTTGTCGCTTTGCGCGTGGAAAAGAAAGGAACAGAGTGTGGTGGGTTTGAGGGGTAAGATGAGTTACTACTAAGTAGATTAAGGAGAGGGGTGATAGTGTAGTGAGAGTACGGCAGTTGTAGCCAGCCACTACTTGTAGATGGTTAAGTAAGTCAAAACGCCAATATATATACTAATACTATGTGTGTGCGTATCTTCCAGCAAGATCATACTTTTTTTAGTCACACCCTGACAGAACAGACCTCCACTTCCTATCTAGACCCAGACAGACAAAACACCTCCGAGCAATCCGGAATTGCTAATCACATCTCGTATGATTCCACGCTCGAATCGAATACCTGGTTCCGCGGTGCAATACCGACACCCCTCCCACACCCCCTTTTTTTCCTTTCAACTTTTTTAATTTTTAAACGTCCTCACTTTGCGTCCCAATCAGACGCACAGACTTGCTATGGACCCCCATGCAGCGCTCGAACAATAGCTCTGTCTATGTACGAAGTACAGACTAAGCCGAGCCTGTTCCACGGGGTACGCATGGTACGCACTCTCATAACGCAGTCCAGTGAGTCATGTCGGGGGCGAGGGATCGGCCTGAAACCAGACAGGCTACCCTTCCGGCCATCTAGGAAGCGCCATGTTCGTCATAAGCGCTAGGATTGTTGCGTAACTCCAGGCCCGTCGCTGCTGTCAAGGAGTCCGGCCTCTTTGACCAGCTCATAAAACCGGCCTTCGCGCTTGATCAGCTCCGCAGGCGTGTCGAACTCGACCACCCGGCCCTTGTCGAGCACCACGATTCGATCAGAATCGATAATGGTATTGATACGATGTGCGATAGTGATGATCGTCCGGTCTTGGAAAATGCTGCTGCGCAACGTGCGTTGCAGCAATGCGTCCGTTTCCACATCCACTGCCGCCTAAAGCTAACTGTAAGTTTGGAGGCGAAATGAAAGAAAAACGGGGGTAAAGTAATGAAACAACCAAATTGCAATGCGATTGGCCACGTACCGTTGCCTCGTCCAGTACGAGAATATTACTAGGCGTCAACAGCGCTCGCGCCAGGGAAACCAGCTGTCGCTGCCCTTGACTGAGATTGGATCCTGCCATTAACTAGGTTAATCCAGATCCTTAATGTGGTAAAAACCGCGCAGAAATGCACGAGAGAGAGGCCAAAACCAGCCACATGCTTACCTCCTTCCTGAATTTGGGCATCCAACTGACCGTCCATTTGCGCGATGTGATCTTTAAGTCGCGCATGTTCTGCAGCAATCACAGGTCAGTTAATCACGCTTAGCGTTCGTATGCAATGTAGCCCAACGTACCAAGCACACTCCAGAGTTCGGTGTCATCATGCACATGTCGTGGGTCCAAATTATCCCGTACGGTTCCTTCAAACATGGCCGGATCTTGAGGAATGATGGCAAGGCGGCCCCGCAGGTCGAAAAGGCCAATGGTCGACACGTTCAGCCCGTCGATGCTACACACAGCGTTAGCCTTTGAACCTATTTCGCCACGATGGAATAACGTCGGGCAGCAGTCCTTACCTGATGCTGCCATTATCCGGTTCGATAATGCGGAACAGTGCCAGAGTCAGTGAACTCTTGCCTGCACCTGTGCGACCAACCACGCCGATCTTCTCGTGGGGCTTGATATCAAGATTGATATCTTTGAGCACGAGATCAAGCCCTGGGCGGTAACGTGTGCTGTAGTTGTTGAACGATACCGCGCCTTGCGCCGGCCAGCCAATAGCAGGACGATGCTTGAAAATCACCTCTGGTGCCTCGCTGGGCAGGCTTGCGTACTCTAGTACACGCTCAACCGAAACGATGTTGGTCTCAACCTCGACCGTCTGGCGGACGATCCAGTTCAGGGATTGGGTAATCTGTAGAGCGTAGGACATGGCTAGACCAACCATGCCAGCAGATATCCCACTGCCGGTCGCTACGGAAACGATAGAAAGTACCGCGGAGGCCAGGATGATTACAGAGCCAATGAACTCGAGACGCACAGCAAGCCAACGGTTGGCACTGATGGATGGGAAGTATGCACGCACATTCGCATCCATTCGCCACTCGTTCTCCAGAGTAAATCGCTCTTCCTGTCTATAGGCACGAATCGTCGAAATGCCGCCCAGAGACTCCTGGAAGTGAGCATAGATAGGACTGCGCGTAACGCTGTCCAAGCGCTTCAGTTCACGCGATGTGCGGAGGTAGTACTTTTGGTAGCTGAAGTATACGTAGCTCAAGGGAATCACCAGAATGAGGAATGCCGGGGTTGAGGATGCGATAACGATCATGGTGAAAATGGCTTTGGCAGAGTTGCCGAAGAGCTATTGGCAGATGTAAGCGACAGTAGCCAATCAGAAGAGTATCTCAAACTCACCATGTTAAAGGTCCGCGCAAGCACTTCGTCAATGCGATAGACGTCGCTGAGCAAGTAAAGTTAGCCTTCCCCGATCAAATGTCATATCTCGATGACACTAGGAAAAGAACTCACCTAGAGAATCGGTTGAGAATTCGGCCGGATGGTGTTGTCTCGAAGAAGCTCATGGGAGAACGGAAAATGGCGAATGCCATGCGTTCATGAAGTTTGCGGGAGGCCTAGCATATGGTTAAGCAATTGATGTAGAAGCATCTTGGGGTACGGGAAATCCAGCATACCTCAATAGAACAGAAAATCCACAAGATCAAATTCTGAACGATGACCAGAAGGGACGATCCCAAGCCAAAGGCCAAGTAGATACCAATGTATTTGCCGACAGGCACATCTGGCTGGGCTTCGGTAACTTCAGACCAGTGCTTAAGCCAAAAACTGCCTAAGACCTGCGCAGTCTGGGCTCCCAGGAGGGCGGTTAGGTAGAAGCAAACGGCAACGATGTTACTGTTCTTAGCGTACTCGCCATAAACGCTCCACTTGACTTTGCCTTGCTGCGAGGTCTCTTGGGTCTGCTTGCTCTTCAGGACATTTTCTTCGTCCCCTAGCTTCCGCCTAGGGCCCTTCCAGCTGGCAGTGCTCGCACGTCGCAGAGTTACAGTGCTTGTTCTTCTACCACCAGCAGCCCTGATCGGAGCAAGGGCACCAATTTCTCGCTCAGCATCCTCAGGATCCGAGTCAGACTCCGCATTATCGATAACAGTGACAGATTCCGAGCTTTCAGGGCTCGCTAGGTCACGGCTATCAGTGCCAGACTCTTCGTCGTCGTCCGAGTCGTTCATCGTGGTACGAACCAGGTTCGCGACCTCACCCTTCATAGCCAGCAATTGTTCATAGGTTCCGCTCTCGATAATGGTCTTGTTGCGCAGCAAGCCGATGTAATCAGCCTCCTTCAAAACAGGAATAGCATTTGTCGCAAGGATCCTAGTCTTGGTGCTCAAAATACCGTTTTGACCAAGAACCCTGTTGATGAGATGTCTTCCCACATGTTGATCGACTGCAGAGAGCACATCATCGAGAAGGTAGATGTCGGCACGAGCATAGACAGCTCTAGCGAGGGTCAACCGAGCCTTTTGTCCTCCAGATAGTGAGATTCCTCTTTCACCAACTTCGGTTTGATCACCATCCGGCAGATTCTTGAAATCGTCCAGCAAAGCACATGCCTCGACGGTGAGGTCGTAGAATTGGGGGTCCCAGCGATGACCAAAAACGATGTTTTCACGGACGCTTGCGTTCATGACCCAGGGCGATTGGGCAACATAGGCAATGCGACCTCGTACAACAACTTCACCTTCGGTCCTCCACAAATCACCCAGCAATGACTGAAGCAAAGACGATTTACCGGCTCCGACTCTCCCAACAATGCAGCTGAGCTCACCCTTACGGGCACTGAAGCTGATGTTTTCAATCACGTGCGTGCCTTCGTACCTGTTCCACGTGAAGGAAGCATCCTGAATTCTGACAGACTCGTCACCGATATGAGAAACGGTATCCTCAATCTTGACAGCGTCGGTTTGCAATTCCTCTGCGGTGAAATAATCCGTCAAACGCTTGACAGCCACCGAGGCTTCAATGACAGCCGTGATGACCATTGGAAGGATAGAGAGCGGGAAAGTAAGCAGGTTGAAGAGCGTCAAGGCCGGAAACACCACATCGGTGGTAAGAGGCTTGTCTTGCGTCAAGGCGTAGACAGTGAAAGTGGAGCAAGAGACAAGGAAAGGGGTCGACTGCCAAGTAAAATTTGCAATGGACTGTGTCGCACCGATTTTGCGGAGCGTGTTCAATTCCAAGTCATTACGGATGTGGCTGAGCTTGTTCATGAAGGCTGTATTCCATGCGTAAAGTTTGATACTCTTGATGTTGTTCAAAATCTCCGTCATCAATCGTGATCTTGAATCCTTGTTCTTCATCTGAACAAGCTGCAGCTTCTTCATCATCCGAGCTATCACACCGTTCAACGGAATCATGAGTAGCATCACACCAATTCCCGCGAACATGCTGTATCCGACAAGCTGATAGAGAGAGAGCATGCAGAGGGTGATCTGGAACGGCGCGGACCATAGCTGAACGCCGAACTGGGTGAGATCGGACAAGCGCTGCTGATCGACAGCCATATGATTGACAATGTCACCGGTTGTCTTCGTTGAGCGGCCCTCGCTGGAGAGTCTCAGTGACTTCGCGTAAATCAGGCCAGTCAGAGCAGACTTTACCCGCATACCGGTGTCAAAGGCTCTTTGGAAGTATTGGTGAAGACACATGGTCTGCGATACGGACACCAGAAACATGGCGAGAGCTATGGCCACACCCCGAATGACTGGCTGAGGCTCGTCGGTCCGGTAGGAATTGATGAAGTTGATCAGCAGACGCAGAAGCTGGGGCTGGACGAAGGCCAGTGTGTCGCTTCCGCATTTGATCATTCCACCACGCAAGAAAGAGCCACCGAATGATTTGATCAAAGCCAACGATAGAGAAGGCTTGCTCTTCTTCAGCTCATGTTCCCAGTTCTCCCTAAGTGTCGCACCAGTCACGCCGGTTGTATCGCGACGGCGGAGGTTCCAGAGATCATCTTGGGTCAAAAAGTTTTTGTAGCCAAATTTCATCATCGGGGTCATCCAGCTGAAAGTAAGGACCGAGAAGATATCTGCATACTCATAAGGGCACTCATCCTCGTCGCCCAACGCATCGTAGGCGCTCTGTTTCTTGGGAACCAAGTACTCTAGAGCGAATTCCAAGAGCGCCAGGCCCAAGCTCACCGAGAAAGTAACGAAGTATGGAAGCTGATCCTGATATGCCTTTCGTGCCACAAGCGACCGCAATTTGATTCCGTAGACGATGGTGAAGAAGAGCCAGTAGAACAAGACGACGCCGTTGGGCTGCCTGCTGCGCCAGTGCTCATAATACTGCACTGCAAAGATGACGGCGAGAGAAGCAAGCACAAGAACTGAGCTCCAAAATTGAAAGTCGGCAAACCAGATGTCCGGGTAAGTTTCGACCTGAATGGCTGCCTGTAGGGCAGTAGCAAAGATTAAGGCGGACAAAACGACCTAAGCATAGGGGCAATGGGCACCAGTCAGTCCATAGGCAGGGATACTATAGGGGAAGGGATAGGATACTAACCAGCTTGGCATAAAAATGCCAGTTCTTCGACACAGGCTGAGGGATTCGCTTTTTCAGCAAGAACCACACAGCACCTGTACCCATAAGCAGACCCCATGCTGCAACGACAGCCACTCCGGCATCCAGAAAGCATGGCGTCAAATCGAATCTGAACTTGCTAATCGGGCCCCAGCCCTCGACGTCGCCACAGAAGGGCTGCGACTTGGGGGACTGGAATGCTGTGTTCAGGTTTGACGATAGCAGGGATCCGGGGGTGGAATCCCCCAGGAACGTTTGGGAACTGCCTTCCAGCATTTTCCCCGAATGTAAGTATCCCAACCACTAGATCGCTCGTCCTTTCGGACATGCAATGGGGGGAAAGGGAGAAGCAGTGAAAAGCCCCGAGGTTGCCTTTTCACGCAAGGAAGGATTGCGATCGTGAAGGAAGAACGTTTCGTCGAGGGCGATAACCACGGAGAACTACTGATTCGTTAGTGAGCTGCAAGCTGCTTACTAAAGGCATCGGGGCCCAAGCTTTTGCGGAAAAGATACAAGGCTAAGTAAGCAGTCGTACAAGGGCGTTACCGTTCTGTCCGGCCTGATAAGCGGCATAAGCGCATGGCCCCCTTTTCCCTTTCCCTGGTGCAGTTGCGTTGAATGCAAACCCTTTTGGAATCTGTATATAAAGCGTGGATGTTGATATAAGTTGAAGCGTTGCAGTTGGCCTCCCGTCCTCCTTGTACCTTTTCTGGTCAAAGTCAAGCCGGGGAGGGATGTATTCCGAATTTATGACATAATTCGGTCTCTTTCCTCGTGGTAACGGTGCTTGGCAGGGTTGATCCAAGGTTCTCGACCGAAAGCAGTAGTATCCTCTAAAACTGCCATTCTACCTCTCTACGAGGCTTTACATGTCCATTGAATGTTCTATATCCGAGATTCATACAGTGTCCCATCAACGGTTTCGGGGATTGAGAAGCGCACAGTCCGACAGGGATGATAGACTGGATGAAGAGAGGGTGGGCGGAGGCAATAACCAATGATGTAATGAACGGCTGCTTATCTACGCAGTGCTAGTCTACTAGTACTCACTTGAGTTAACTCCGGACTCGCCGGATCATCCCAGTCCAGCCTCAGAGGAATGGTCAAGTTTGAGTCGTAGTTAGTAGCTTACACTTCTGGTAATTCATTATGTAACTGCCTGCTGCTTCAATCTGACAGTGTTTCTGGTTGTCTTACTAATTCCTACAAATAGGACCAGGACGCCTAGTAATAGAGTAAGTAATTTACTTTCAGAGCGGTGACTCGCCTTTAGATGACGCTAACCGATGTCGTGCTTACCCGCCGGAATGTGCTCAGCCTGATTGGATGTTTTGGAGGTCTCGGGGTCGGCGTTTAAGCCCAAATTAGCACCGACTACCCCACCCGGAGATACCGCCTGTTCGGAGTAAACTTCCAGAATCTCTGCCCGCCCTCACGGTATCTACATCGGACACCAGACTGCGATCGACCGTCTGCTCATCGCCTTTTCTATCGCTTGAGGCAGTTAGATGAATGCCATTGGACAACACCATTACTAGTTACTGGGTAGCCTATCAGCCCTACTCCACTTGGAAAGAGTGCTATCTATCAGATATCCACAGTAGCCCGTGTGTTGATCGCAACCTCTGTCATCGTCAAGCAAGCTTCATCGGGATAAGCAGTTGCATGTCTCGGATACCAAGGAGAATATTGTAATAGGAGCATAGAATATGTGGACAGAGTATTGGAAGCATGCTCGCCTGACGACGTACAGAAAATAGTGATATCAATGTTTCTGGGGCTACTTCGTACGGCGGGCTATGCAATTTCCAACTTACCGCATGTTCACAACCAGTAGTCCTAGACTGTCTCACCGCTTCCATTGAATTTTATTCTCCTCGAGCCGGTGATGCAGCAGATACTTAGTATTTCACAATAGTAGATGGCCAGTCTGGGACGGAACAATGGAACGGCTGCCTTCCAGAAGCATTTGGATTGAGGCTCGCGCCCCACCTCCAAGGCGGAAGGCGGTGAGTAGGCTTGCAAGAGGGGTTCCTGCAGCGTCATTCTTTTGGCGCGCAACATTCAAATCCCAGATCGCTCAAAAGTTCAACAACAGGCGTGCGTTTTCTGGGGCGTCAACATGGCTGCAGATACACCTCTTGAGGAACTCATTAAAAGGCCTCTATATGGTAAGAAATGGATTTCGCTCGTCCCTGAATTGAGCCCTTTATTTATTAATTCCATAATGATAGATGGCTTGCTGACACATTATTACATCCAAAGTGTACAATCTTCCACAGGAACTTCTCTCGACGCTGACCACAAAGCATGAAAACCAATCGATATTACGGGCGGACACCCCTGAAGCTGTTTCAGACAAGACGGATGAAGTAGTGTTGGATCACGCGGTGGCCTCGACGACAAGTTGTACTCTCTGCAGGGTCTCGTATCTGAACGTCCAAGAACAACGGAGTCATGTTCGCTCGGATCATCATAGATACAACCTGAAGGCGCAGCTTAGGGGTGGTCCGACGTTGGACGAGTCTCAATTCGCAAAGGCTATAGGGGAACTCGACGAGTCTATATCTGGGTCCGAGTCGTCAGAAGCAGAGGATGAGGAAGAGAATGATCAACTTTCAGCATTGCTGAAGAAACAGGCCAAACTCTCCCAGGTGACCGATGAGGATGAAGCACCATCGAAGAAGATAACTTCCGGCAGGCCACCTCTTTTTTGGCTCTCTAGCACACGACTGCCTTCCAACATGTCCTTAGGTGTCTACCGGGCCTTGTTCTCAAATGCTGAACAGGATGAGCCCAAACACCTCGTTGAAACCATAAAAAGAAAGCAACTCCCGCCTATCATGCAACCGAGAGCCAACGGAAATGCTCCAGAGGCGCCGTCATCACCCAGCCCTCATGTTTTCATGTGCATGATTGGGGGCGGTCACTTCGCTGCTATGCTGGTCTCGCTGGCTCCCGAGATCCACCGGAGGCAGGGTGGTATTGAGGATAGACAAGCTCGAGTCATTGCGCACAAGACGTTCCATCGTTACACGACCAGACGAAAGCAAGGTGGCTCACAATCTGCTAATGATGCTGCCAAGGGAGCCGCACATTCGGCAGGTTCCAGTCTCAGAAGATACAACGAAGCTGCATTAGAGAAGGAGATCAGAGATTTATTGGCCGATTGGAAACAGATGATTGACGGGGCCGAATTATTGTTTGTTCGTGCCACGGGCAGTACGAATCGTCGAATCCTTTTCAGCCAGTACGAGGGCCAGGTTCTCAGGCAAAACGACCCGAGATTGAGAGGCTTCCCGTTCAGCACCCGTCGAGCAACCCAAAGCGAGCTGATGCGTTGCTTCAAGGAGCTCACCCGTGTGAAAGTAAGCCAAGTCGACGAAGCCGCATTGGCGGCTGCAGAGGCCAAGCAACGGGACGAAGTGTCGAAGCCATCAACTCCACGGCCTCAACAGCAGAAGCCCAAGGTTTCCAAAGAAGATGAAGAGGCTATGCTTCACACAACCCAAATACAGGCTCTTATCCGTCGTTCTAAAATCCCAGCCTTGATGACCTATCTATCCAAGAACTCGATCCCTACATCCTTCATCTTTCGACCTTCCGACTCTCAGCAGAACTTCCGCTGTCCTACCCCCCTCCACTTCGCTGCCAACCTGAACTCACCATCCATGGTCCTTGCCCTTTTGACCAAAACTACAGCAGATCCAACCGCAACAAATGGCGAAGGAAGAACGCCATTCGAGCTTGCTGGGGATCGTGCGACGCGGGACGCCTTCCGCGTTGCGCGTCATGAGCTAGGCGAGTCAAAGTGGAATTGGGAGGCTACCAAAGTGCCGTCACCGATCTCTCGAGACGAGGCCAACAACCGCTCTGAAAGGGAGCGAAAGACTGCAGAAGAAGAAGAGACTAGTCGACGCAAGGCTGAAATGGATCGTTTGAAAAAGGAGGAAGCGGCTAGTGCGGCACATCGCGCCTCCAAGAAACCAGCTGGTCGAACGCTGGGCTCTGTTGAGAAGACGGCTTCTGAGAAGAGAGAAGAGGAGATGCGAGGTATGACGCCGGAAATGAGAATGCGGTTGGAACGAGAGCGCCGCGCTAGAGCAGCTGAAGAACGCATGCGAAGAATGCAAGGGCAATGATGGGGTAAACCACTCAACTCTTCCACTCTTTGCTTTCCCCCAGATGTATGATGAAGTCATGGCCTGTAGCATTGCATTGTACGGAGCGTATTGATGTCTTTTGATGGATAGAAATGAAAGGCCACGGCAGCCAGCAGTCCATTTTCGGTTGTGCTCCGGCTGGCTATACCTCGGATCTTGCTTTCTGAACCTATAGATGCTGGCAACTAGCAGTTCAACGGCGAGCCTAAATCATCAGTAGTGTACTAGATAGCAGTGATAAAGCAGTGTATGATTGTTGCTGCCTTAGAGCTTACCAGATAGGAAGGCAGGAACCTGACCCCTGACCCGTGACCTGCTGGCGCTGGAAGTTCCAGCGTGAACAACTCTATACTAACTTTTAATTATCCTATTCCTTGACTCATCAATTCTTTCAATTGATTTTTATCTATATCCCACCTAGCAAGCATCCTAAATTATCGTTATTCCTACAATTTCTCGATCACCCCAGCGCCCACCATGTCCTGGTCTCAGGCTCCCGATGCGGTAGGGGTACTATCTAGATGGTATCCAGAGACCGGCCAAGCAGGTGAGCAGCTGATCATCCGGAGCCATCAGACGGTATATGTCGGTAGAGACTCGGATAGATGGTACACTTCTTTTCCCATCTCGCATGTGGAGGTTAACCGAAATAAAGCCATCTCGTCGTGGATGCTACGTTTATTTCTCGTCAACACCTCCGCATCTACACCGTCCTGTTCGACCATGAGAACCCTGGAGCCATCTTGCCATTGGTTTACGCTGAGAATATCTCGGTAAATGGGGCCTTGTGGAATATCTACCCCATGGCAGGCAAGGGTGGGTTTCTCCTCAGTGATGGCGATATACTCCAGCTGCCGAGGAGTATATTTCTCAAGTTCAGTTATCCGATGCATATGCAAGAACGCCTAGGTGTCATCATGACAAAAGAGATTAAAGTAAGCAATGCTATTCTATTCTATATTGAGATTGAAATTCTTGCTGATTTTCGCGGATTTTCGACAACATGTACTGCGTCACACCACGTAAACTGGGTTCTGGTGCTTACGGACAGGTGTACATGGCCTACAACTCGATTAGTGGTCAGCAGCTTGCTTGCAAGGTTATAAACCTTCGACCTCTGAGGGAAAAGATATTTAGGGGATCATGGACAGGTGATAATGATGACGACAATGGCGATACAACTGTCTTGCGAAAAGCCAAACTCTTCAGTGTGAAGTACGGGAAGAAGCTACGAAAGCCTGACCGTGAAGCAAAGCTTAAGAAAAGATTGGAAGTTTTCGGCCGCGAGGCCCTAATACTGAAAGATCTATGCCATGTAAGTTGGCGCATTGAATCTCGTTGTTCGCCATTGCCCTGACACCACAGTAGCCCAACATTATCAGCCTCGAAAAAGTGATACAAACTAATTTCCATATGTAAGTGTGTCCACGGACTTGCAAATGGGTCATAGCTAAAGAAACGTAGCTATCTCTTTCAGGAGCTGGTACCTGGTGGAGATCTGTTCTCTTATATCCAGTACAAAGGGGGAATGCTGACCAACATGGAGGCTGCAGTCATAATCAGGCAGCTGCTGATGGCTTTGGATTACTTGCATGGTCAGGATATTGTTCATCGGGACCTGAAACCAGACAATATACTCATGACATCCTTGGAGGACGGATGCAGGGTTGTGCTTTCTGACTTTGGGTGCGCCACCCGGAACCCTGGACGAATGTCGACAATGGTTGGCACATTCGAATATAGTGCTCCGTTAGTGCTCTGATCGTTGCAGTTGTACGGCGCTAACTCCAGAACAGAGAAGTCATAAATCCTAGTCAAGAGGGTTATACGAAAGCTGCTGACATGTGGTCGCTAGGTTGCGTAACAGCAGTCTTACTCACAGGTAGTACTTCGTGTGATGGCTCAATGGCCACGTATGCGATTGACTTGGCTAAAATCGGTGGGTATGAGAAGTTGGAAGCGAGTCTTACCAGACAGTTTGCGCATCCTCGAGCAAAGGATTTCATTCAACGCCTCCTCAGAATTGTTGCAGAAGAACGCATGACTGCCAACCAAGGGTTGCAACATGCGTGGTTCAGCAATCCAATTCATTCGGCCGAATTTCGAGAGCTTTACTGTCGATCAATCAGAGATTGGACTCCATGCTCTCCCCAAGCGCCGATAATTGTGGACATCACCAGCTTGAATTGCTTCAATGACCAAAGGCTTGCTCGGGAAGCAGCGAGTAATGATTCCGACCTTGATGGGATTGAAAATATCCAAAAGAAGCCGCTTTCAAGTATAGTGTTCGGAGCACATGGCCCAACATCAAACAAGACAAGGAGCCCCAGCTCATCACTCGAAGATCTCTCCGGTCACGAGATTGCTTCCCCTACTTTGTCGGATCTTAACTTACCTCCACTCACAGTCTGAGGGTTAAACAGTGAACGGTGAATTCGCGAGACATGGAAGGGGGATATGCCAGAAAGATAGGCTAATCTTAACACGCTAGCTATAGCATAGATAGATTCCTAATATCTTTGAAATGGCAAAACACTGAGTTTTGCAGTACGAAAGACCTCGAAGAAAGAGTAAAAAGTAATCGAACAGACACGTATCGCAATACTGAGCAACCAGACCAGACAACCAACAAGGGCGCATCCCGAACGCCCGCAAAAAGGCACCATCTCTCCTACCCAGCCATGTCTCAACTCCTTGTATAACAGATTAATAAGCCCCAATGGTCGTGTAATTACCAGAAACCCTCTCACCCTTCCCGTTAATCAACTACACTACTACTACCAATATAGTACCTCAATCCTAACTTTGACTTACTAGACCACGGGGTCCTTGAATTCAAATGGGTAGAACAGGGGCTGTTTTCTTTTTGGGAGGTCTATCCATTGCTGATGATAGTAGGAAGATTTTATCAAGGGGTTGGTTGGTGGGATGTTGGGATGGGATGGGATGTCCCTTTGTCTGGTCTGAAGGCTTGAAGGGAGAGGGTAGGAGGGAGGACAGGTATTTCTTAGGTATTGGGGATACGTAAATCTTCGTGTAATATAAGTATGTTGTGTGGTAATATATTTAGTACTGTCTGGTTCGGGTGAAAGCTATGAGTAAACAGGTAGGATCGAGGCTGAGTTGGAAGTATTACAGATCTGGGATGGATCTGGACTGTATATATAAGGTTGCCTTTGTTATAGAATCCTGAATCACTGGGTAAGGTCATGGGATTACTGCGTAGGGGTGTTATATAGGGTGAGGTGTGTGAGACTAGGTCGATACTCTGATTACTACTAATGGTATAGTCTATAGGTTGGATCAAGGTACCCCAAAGTGTATCTATGGGTGTGGGGCCGACGATCTATGTCTTAAGGCTGTACCGAGTAATGTAGTCGGTTATTACTAGAAGTAGTAATACTAAAGACTCCTTTCACCGTAAAGTTCTATAGTAGACGCTTGATATACTTCCTATGAGACGCACGTTGACGTCGTGTGTTCGGGCTACTGGTGCTGCGGAGGGACGTAACCAATAACAGTGCATCAAGGGGTAGCTGATGAAAAACCTCCTAGGTGGAGCAAGAAACCCGTGCAGGTGTCAATCGCCCTGCACCTGCATGTGCTGTGATTCGCATAGGTAGTTAGTAGATTAGATTCCCCCGGGAACCGGTGGGAAAATTGTCCGATAGGGTGTGGTGTCCCTTGCGTGGATAGTGGATGCTGTGCAGAGGCTGGGGGAGAGTAGGGATGAACAGAAAGGTGGGTAGAGTTAGAGAAACAGGGCAATAGGTTTGAGCTGAGTTTCTCTCGTGCTGATGGTTTGCGCTTGTGGTGCTATTCTAGGGGATCTTCTGAGAGGGTTGCTAATCGTGGTACTGAGATCGTCAACCCTTGTCTGGGTTCTTTGGTTTGGTCTCAGGCTCTGGCTTTGTAGAGACAGACTGGGGCTTTTTGATAGATTCGTCTGGTTCTGGGTCCAGTGTAGGTGATGCCAAGTTGAAGAACGTATCTGTTGTTAGTCGTCCATGCTATGTCAGTCTGAATGGGGGTGTTTGTGGCAAATTTCATTGGGGCAGTCGTAGAATATACCCGTCCGGAGATATCTTCAGCTGCGAGATAATGCGATGCAGCAGACCGTGGGCAATTTTTCCGAGTGCTACTCCAGGTTGCACTGATGAAGCAAGGACAAACAAAGGAGGGTAGGCAGAAAGAAACGATGGGCAACATCAACGTGCAGTCATCTGACGCATAATATCCCGAGGCGGCTGGGGAGCTACTAGTAGTCGCAGGCACGGTCTTTGAGACACGAGCCAAAATAACAGTGCATAGCCACCTGGAGTCACGATCCTGTGTGAAGGAGATCAAAACCTTGCCCTGAGCAAGAATGTGGACTTGAGAAAGGGAAGATCCGTGAGTGTCCGGGAAAGAAGCAAGGAGGGCAGGAGGAGGGGGCCCCCGATAAGCCGGAGCGATAGGAGGAAACAGTGGACGATGGGCGATCTCTTGCTTTGCCAGCGAGACACGACTGGTTACTGGAGGGATGCTTGTCTTGTGTTCAAGACAACAACGGCCAGAATCATCAATCGTTGCGGTTCATCGGAAGCCCCGGCTAGAGGAAATTCGATAAATCCAATGAGTGCGATGACGGTGATGCTGATGACCGAGTCGGTCACTTGGAACTGAAGTCATCTAGACATTCGATGAGTCCAGCCGATTGGTCACCTGCGTTGCTCGCCACTGTTGATTGGTGAACGCGCTTCTGCCAGACGCGCTAGTACTCACGCGACGCGACGCGCGACGCGATGGCGTTTAAATTTTACCTGTCTGGGAAGGTGCCCCAAAAAAGATGTTCATGTATTGATTTCTTTTTTTTCTTCGAGGAAGAAGCAGAACTTCTTAGGGCTTTAATCAATTCTACGGAGGGAAAAAGCACTTCATATGTAGACATCTCGTGGTGATAGGGAGTAACTGAGGGACTGAATCATTTTTCCCTAAGTATCCAGGTTATCGAGGGTTGCCATCCCAACCAAAAACTATATGGACGTATCCGCTGTAAGAGGGATAGGATTCATGATCGATCAGTATCAGCCCAGCGTCAGCTATCTATCTGCCCCAATTATACCAAGCTGCATGGCGCATCATGGCTTCGTAGATAGGTATAGATCAACTTCATCCAGGCGTATACTCCGTAACACGCAATGCAAGCTGCAATGCAACAGCCTCCTGTCCCACACCGGTCCGGCCCATCCCAGTCCAGACGGGTGATAGCTCCTCTCCTCTCCTCTCCTCTCCAGCTGGTGTCGATGCATTTGACATCAAGTGGACACGGCGATGGGGAAATGCCGCAATGGGTGACCCTGCGAGGAGACGCCTTGCAGCGCGCATCCCCTCCGAAGTGGCTCCTGCACTCCTTGTCTCACTCCACCCTCCGGAGGGGCATTAAGAGAGAGGAGATATAGAGGGATGAAGGCAGTGTTCGACCTTCAAAAATAGGCCTTTTCCCCTGTTCTCAGGGCAGGAATGAGAAGGAGGAAGAAAGCAGAGACATGAGAAACAAAGAATAAAAGAGAAAAGAGAAAAGAAACAAACCTGAGTTGAGTCCAGGAGGCAACGAAAAAAGGCAGGCATGAGGGCGACCGACCAAAAGTGTTACTGGTCATTCTTTGTACACGTTCGATGTCATCCATTCATTTTGTGATATCACATTCAATTCCAGCTGAAGGCCGGTCAATCATTCCTATACCTGCCACCGGATTCAACTTTTTCTTACTTCTACCCTCCTCCTTCACCGTCCATCGACACAAGAGTGGCTTTGTTTAGTGTGTGTTTGGGAATTCTGCAGCCCGGATTTAGACTTTCCAAGAGCCATTGTTTGCCGGTCATTGGGCCAGAAGCTGGGTCTCCCCCGTTTGCGGAACCGAACAAAAACGCCAGAAAAGTCCGCTGGCATCGGATCTCTCCTTTTTCGCCCATTTTCCCACCCATTTCCTTTCTCCGACATCATCCCATCATCATCTTCCTCGGATTTGCGCCGCTTGATATCCTCCCTTCGCCTCCCACTCCCCCCAGTCCTCTTCGCTGTCATTCCCTCGTCGCATTTCCCCGGACTTACTCCAAATCAAAGCGCTTGCTATTAGCATTTCATTCACGCTCTTTCTGCCCCCCGATCTCTGGTTCTTCTCCTCCAAACCTCTTCCGGCGCAAACCTACATTCTTCGCGGGTTCCTCTTGATCCGCGCACAAACACTCCCGGCATCGACTGCCTCACCTCACCACCAACACCACTTCGCCAACTATCCAACTCATCTTCACTCCTTTGTCATTTCATGTCACTCATCCCTGGGGAATACCCATCTCCGTCGCGCAAGATGTTACTCCCATCTGCGCTGCCTAGCGACATGCCACAACAGTCGACTCAGTCGCATCTCGCGCCCAACCTACTATTCAACACTCCACCCCCCACCGAAGATGATCTCTTCCCATCAGGCAATGGCCTACTGGGAACCAGTCGCGCCCTCCAATCCCTTCTCAATATCTCTCCTGCTTCGATCCCCCGTCGCAAGACTCCTCCGCGTCTCCTCAGTCCCCTCCAGCTACGATCCCCTCCTCCCTCCCGGTCGCAAAAGCGAGTGGCCCAGAAAGACTTGAACAACCTCACGCGCTCCTCCCCATCACCCTGCTCTCCCTCCAAACTTACGCGTCGTGCGAACAAGCGCAACCGATCTGCCTATGAAATAGACCTCGACTCGGAAATTGAGGATCGCAAACCCTCCAAAAATGCCAAATCGCGCGACCGTTTCTCTACGCCCAAGCGTCGCAGACAAATCCCCAATGATCTACCACTAGGTCTTACCCAGGAAGACTTCTACTCGCTTTATTCACCCCCGATCACACAGTCGCCTCTGTCGCCGGCGCATCGACCGCAAGAAGATCTGAGCACAAGTGAAGTAAACCCTCTGGAAACCTCACTACACAATCCCGACGCGCCGCTGCCGTCTATCGAGACAAACGATGAAAGCATAAAATCCGCGTCACATGAATTGACGCCAATCGATGCGTCGCCTTCCTGGGTCGCAGAGGACGATCGACGGCTAGTGAACTTGATCCTCGAAAGATATCACTTCTCCGAACAAACCCTGGATGACTGCGCCAGAGAACTGGGCAGAAACCACGAATCCATCAGACACAGATGGCAAACTCTCCTAGGTCAGGGGGAGATAGGCTTGCGACGAGGAGCTAAACCAGACCCGCTGGGGACCTAAAATGGCCTCTTTCCGTTTATTCCTCCCTGTGTCTACCGATGAATATTTTCGTCCATTCATTATTGCTTACGATACCGACTCTACTCGCTTCTGAACTTGCGCCTTTTTAAACCGCCAATACCCTGATAGCATCGCTCCGCTACCTGTATTATGACTTTGACTTATTTGGCTCTCTTGTTTTACTACTTTCACAACTCACGGGCTCATGTACGATACGGGATATGGATGGATTTATTTTTCTTCTTCTTTTCGTTAGGTGTTACTTTCGGGGATTTCAGATTGTGTTATTACTACCATTTACCTTACCTTTATTTCACGGTGCTGTGTGTTTTTGTTTCTACATTTCCGGGGTTACTTACATTATGTTTGTCCCATCCATCTATCCACATTGATCAGATTCAATGGATGAACGGATAGATGGGATATGGATGACCATACTTCGGGTTTTTTCTTTTTTTTTTTTTTTTCTTCTTCTTTTTCATGTATCATATGACTGACTATCTATGACCGACACACACTGGTTGTGTATGTACTTTATTCTAACTGTACTATCTATCAATCTATCAAACTACTATCTATCAAACTACCACTTATCGATGGGTTCATCCTATAACCAAATGTGTTCCTGCTCCGCACGTACGTCATCGCACGTTTTCCAAAATCTGTGCGAAACCTTTACACTCTCGCCTTCTATGGTATTTAGGTAGGGGTAGGGTAAGTAGTATATGCATGTCTTCGAACATGCTTCACTTCCGCGCTTTAGTAGAATGGAAAAAGGCTTTGATAAAGTGATGGTCGAGCCGAGCCTTTTCGTCATTCATTTATTATTACTAAGGTAACAGCGATAACTAGGTAATAAAAGCCGCTTCAGTCGTTTGCGAATGTGACGCTGTCTCTATTTTTCTAATGAGGGGATGTATGAATGAAGACAAGCGAAGGGGGGGAAGAAAGAAAACAAAATAACCTATACGGAACGGAGTACTACTAAGACTATAAAGTACTAGTATGAGTTCAGGACGAGGCATGGATTTGGACAGATATAAAGCAAGCAAAGCAGTTGATATATAAGCAAGCAGTGGGCACAAATAATAAAGAAGGGCAGTAAATACTCCGGCTAAGTTGCAAATAAAAAAACGAACTACCAATGTCATCTAAGTATGTCCATGACCAAACCCAGTAATGCCATTATGCCATGCATCAATCAGCCCCTATGTGCAAACAAGAGAACAGAACCTAGGAAGTATGAGTACAGCAATACACACCCAACATGAAAACATGCAATCGATCAGTCAACGCCAGACACCAAGCTCAAAGGTCGGGAAATTAGAATGGAAGCTATTGTGATATAGATATGGGGGATAGGACCGTCGGCCACCCTGTCTGCACTAATATATCATACTAGAATCTGTTTCGCTTGGAGTTAGCACACTAATCACCACCCCACATTTATCTGCGCAAGGGGTTCACATCAAACATACCGAATTTCATAACTGCCCGCGCGAGTCATGTACCGCACCCACTTCACACTGCTGTAGTTGCTCTTCTCGAATACCTTCAGGTACCGCACCAGTAATCCACTGCTGGTGAACATGAGAAGACTGAACGACAGACTGAGCGGTGGCCGACTCCAAGCCTTCTGGTGCGTCATGCTCGTCAACGTCGCTTCTGCTGTCAGGACGTATTCGCTTCCACCGGAAAACCGCGCGATCTTCCACACAATGTTATTATGTTCCGGCTCGTACTTGGCCCGACCCTGGCTGGTCCGTTCGGTCGTCTTGGCCGTGTTCAGCGGTGTTGGAATGCGAATCACAACGTTCGTCGCGAAGAGTTTCGAGCTGTAGTTTGCTTTGATAGCAACGCTGTATTCCACCTTGGTGGTGCCGACTTCACGCACGATCGGATGAACCTTGAAGGGCAAGTTGACGTTTTCGGTAGCGCGGTAGCGCATGAGCTCAAACTCGCCATCGGGAGGCACAAAGGAAATAATACGATCGGCATCGAAGCGGCCCAGCTTGACGCACTGGTGGAACTGGCAGTCTTCGAGGGTGACGGAGCCCGCGGCCGCGCGGGTAGCCTTCATGGTACCATCGCGGTTGCCCGGGGTGGAGGAGCCAGCAGCATCAGTATCGAGGAGCAAGCGGTCATTAAGGCCGAATTTGCACTCTGGGGTGCCGGAGAGGTAAGCTCGCATGACGATCTGGCCGTTGACATCGGCGCGAAGGACAGTGCCTGTGGCAGACATGAGGAGGTTGACGTCTTCGATCACGTCGACAAAGGCCTCGTTCTTGCGATATTTGACGTCGGAACGGCGCCAGGAGAGAGCGCCAGTGGCTTGCATGGTGATACGGCTGGAGTCGGTCGCAGAGTTGGCAATGGCGGATTTTACGCCTTCGGTGGTGATGTACATTTTCAGGGTGTCGGTCTCGGTGTTTTGGGGGTATCCGAAATCGAGGATTTCTATGGAGGAGAAAACTGCGGTTTAGTAATCTTTCGATTTGGTAGTATTCTTGAAAGTACAGGCGAGGCGCACCGTCGAGCAATTCGTAGATCAGGACAAAGTTGTTCTTCACGGCCTCCTCATCGAGCTTCCCAAAATAGCTCTTTCCCAGCATGACCAATCGATATAGAAACTCGAAGACCAGCGCGGCATTGGCATTGCTCTTGGTCACGGCGACCAGGTAGATGTTTTCGTGTTTAACATGACTGAAGGTCGTGGAGCCCAGGGTTAGGATGGGCGAGCGGACTTGAGGGTTGGAGATGACTTGAATGCGGAAGATATCGGCGAGGCGCGGGCGGCAGTCGCTGCGGAAAGCGCGGAAAATCAGGTTCTCGCCCTTTTGGTTGAAAATGAGGATACCGGAGAGCATGGTGAAGGGGCGCTGCGGAGGATGAGGGGCGGGAGGGGGGTGGAAGGAGAAGTAAGTAGAAGAAGAAAGGAAAGGGGGGAACGGTGAGGAATGAGGGGGCCGCGGAGAGAGAAGGTGAAGTCGGTCTCGACCGGCGGAGGCGATGGATGCGGTTTGCCCGCCGACACTACTACTACTCGCATTACTACAGCTCTCTTTTCGATGCGCACTTCGAGTGGCCAGCCAGTATACAGTTTACTTTATCCAATTTTTCTGTGTATTTGGTGAAAACTTGGCGATCGATAATTCGATGTTGCTAATGCGTAAATATAAGTCATGGCGACACAACACTCACGTACGCAATGGTTGCTCGAGCTGTCATGGACGAGCATCGACAGCTCAAGTCTAGATAGTATGACTCTCGTCCATGGAATCGTTGTATTTGCGTATTAAGAGGAACTCGTCATTCAACTTGTGGTTAGTATTTTTGTTTTCGAGTGCAAGTGAGGTGAAACAGTAAGAGGTATATAACTTGACAAAACACAGTAAGGATGGTTCTTTCGGCTTCTTCTGACGGCTGCGTCGAAGTAGGGCATATAATCTCTTTTTGGAAGATTAACAAATCCCCGATAGTGCCATGGCCCAAGTAGTATGTTGAGGAGATGGTGTTCTTTTATCGTATATGCTACCAACCGGTATATATGGTTTGATGCGTCTAAAGAGTATAGGCAACTGATGTAGAGTCGGGGGAGCGATGTCGAAAACACGAAAAGAGGACGCTTAGTACACTGTGTGCGGAAGCGCCTACTAAATACTACGTTCATGTATGTGCAAAATTAAACTTGACTAAGGAGGGCGTTGATCTCGAGATCAACCGTGGCAATTTGAAATAGGTATTATGTATGCTCGCTTTATTCCCGACTACAGCTCGATGCTAAGCTTTTTCCGGGTCTTTGACGGTCGAGCATACTAGATATATATATATACACAGCTCATATAGGCACCTAAATACATACAGACAGTAACACACTGAGGGTTGAGAGGTTGTGCTATGCTCGTCTCATGTGCTGGCCGGATGTGCTGTCCACGAGTCGGCATGGAGCGACAGAATGCAACATGCCACTCCGTACTTTCGAATTCAGCAAAACCTCGTAGCGCTGGTTCACATTGCGATAACATGGACTGACGCCCACATGGCGGGTATCAAGGTTAGGGCATGGATATCATGACGGCGAGTCCAGTATCAAAAGAAATCACAAGAAAAAAAAAAAAAAAGAGAGAGAATAAAATCTCGGAGATCGGAGTTCGAATGCAGTCCCCCTTCCCAACGAGACATATTAAAAAGGCGTAGATGATTAAAGGAAGTCGTAGAGAATGTAAAATGGGACTCAAGACCGCAGATGGCGATCTGACAGAAATCTTGCGGGAATTCCATCAAACGCCGCTGCTCGGCCGGGTCCCTGGAAGCGATGGAACTCCCTCACTGCGGATGATGCCAACCTTAGGATCCGGGATCTGGATGTCCAGCGACATGTACGCCGTCCTGCGGAGACTCCAGATATGTACTCCGTCCTTGGCCCCGACCTCTCTGTTCCACCTCTCCAGCCACGCTTCCACCCGTTTGAGATGGCTCTTGATTCCTGGCGCGCCTATGTCTTCCCAAATCCATCCCGTCAGAAGGCTCAGCGCACTGTCGATGAAGTTGCGAAGGCTGAACGGATCGAACGCCTTAACGAGCTCATCATTCACTGTGGCGATCACCTTTCGAAACTCTTGTTCGGGTAATAGCGGGTCCAGAATCTCGGGGTACAGGTTGGAGAATGTGGGAGCTAGGTCTCCCTTGATCATCCAATCACGCCGGATTCGTATGATGCGGGTGGTCATGTACTCCTCAGACCCAATCGGAACATGTGGGTTGATGTGAGGATAACACGGATGCGCAGGGCCCCAGGCCAACTCCTCCGCCACATCAGCCTCGCCGCCATTCTGAGCGCCGGTAATGGATGGTACGGATGCAATGTGTGACTGTGATCGCAGCGAGGATTGCGACTGGATGTGGCGGGGCCGGTCGTCGTGAAGCGGCCCAGGTCCGTCTACCGCGAAATCGAGGCCCAGATGCGCCCGTTCCGGAGCGCGAGGGTTCTTTACCTCCGGGGCACCATTTGATACTCCCGACTCGGACATTTCTCGTAACACCAGCTGGTCGTCAAATGCGCCACTGCGCCTCTGGCCGCGAGGCACTGCGATGCTGGAGCGTCCACTCTCCGTTTCCCCTTGGCTGCGCTCCACCACCAGACTGTTCGGGGATGGGATCGGTCGACTGCGACGCCGTTCGGGGATAGTCAGCAAAGGGTAGGCGTCTCGGTGTGCGTCAAGTGGGAGGTTCTCGTCGGAGAGCTGCGACAGATGGGGTACCGTGACCGGAGTGTTGCGGGGAACGTAATTAACAGGATTTGCAAGTCGCACTGACGGCGGGCGCAAGATCGTGGGAGGTATCCAGGAACTCTTTCGTCGATATGAGAATCGTGCTTGAGAGGAGCTCGCTGCGGTGAACTGATCGGAGGATGTGGGGGGATGTGCCTCGAAGGAATGGCACCGAACGCGGAGGCCTCGCGGGGGATAAGGGGATGCTTCTTTAACCGGGGGCGATGATGTTGAAGGGTCCGTTTGTGAGGCGAAAGGAGACGTTTTCGAAGAGGAAAACGACCGAGGGGGCCGCGAGGCGCGCTTAGATGGCGGAGAGGCCGTGGTGGACGAGGAGAGGAGAGACGTTGTGGTGGGAGGATTAGGAAATGATGTCGATGGCCCAAGGATAAGAATCGATCGCAGCGGGCGGCTTTGATTGGCGGGTGAGGATCGAAAAGGGGCGCGGCAAGGGACAGAAGATGATCTGAGCACGACATTCAACGATGGAAGGATGGAAATGATGCTGGTCAAGATGATGTTAAGTTAAAAAGGAAAAGGACCTCGAATGGCCCTCTCCGACTGTCTGGTGGAACCAACGGGGGTATAATGAATGAATGGGAATGGAGTAAAGGAAAGTACCCAGTCAGTAAATAGTCGGTAGTAGTTAGTATCTACTCCCTATATACACAACTTGCTCTCTCACTACTAGGGAGGATGATGATCTCGATGATGAGGTGACTCCACCCACAAAAGAATGAATGCAGTGGGATTGAAACGAGTGAGTAGTATAGTTGACGGTTTCAAAAATTGATTCAACTGCTAGGCCGAAAAAAAGAGGATGGCCATGGCTCTTATTATTGTAGCGGAATGAGTTCGCCCAGAGGCCCATCCTTTATCCACCGGATCCCGACTCGAAACAATAAACGAGTCAATAGCCCAAGTAAGGCTCCAACCCAACGCGGGAACCCGGACCAGAACTACCTCGATTTTCCAAAGTTAAAAATATTTCCCTAGTACGGAGTAACTACCGAGTAGTATTGCATCCATCCATACTACTATTCATTCATCCGTCCACCCAGAAAATGGTTGTGCAGCAAATCAGGTACCGCCGACCCTTGGATCAGATGGAATGATTGGCAGGTCCCCTCACAGCACGGTCCAATGTTTCTTTTTCTCTTAAGACGGCCAAGGACAGGGCGAGCGATGAAGGACACCCTCATGGCCAAGGACAAAGGCAGTCCGAGTCTGAATTAGATTAAATATTGGCCTGGGATGGAATTAAAATGAAGCTTGATCGCCTGCCTTCCCCCGTGCCATGACGTCGCCCGGCAGTCTTTTTGGGGTTCTGGCCACGGGACTATCACGTGAACTCATTGCTTCTCCGCCAATCAGAACCTGGAAACATCTTCACTGGAGCTCCCCTCTCCAGTCCAGTCAAGTCTCTCGCTTCACTCACTTCCATCAAGAACTTTTAATCAATTGTCTATACTTCGCTACTGCAGGCTCCCTTCGGCCACAGCAAGGGAACCAAGTAGAAGCATTTATTTCTAATCACCCCGTCTCTTTCCAAGCCAAGACGGGTGTGAAGTTCTGTGCATCGCTCGTTTGTACCTCGCAGTCAAAGTGTTCGCACCCATCCATGTCGGACCCTTCCAACGCAGCTTCCGTCTCCTGCATTTGACGCGGCCTCCGCTCGCCATCTGCAATACCAGTATTACTTTGCGCGTTACAAGCAGCTGTGGACCAGCTCAAATCTATCGTCCTTCATTTCTGCGTTTGTATCATCAACGGCCCCAAGGAATGAAAGTAGCAACGCTGCAGTTTGCCCCTCGTTTGGGCGATGTCGATGGCAACATCAAGAGAGCCAATGAGCTGCTCAAGGACGGGAAGGTAGTGCGGGGCGTTGGAATTGGGGTTGGACTTGATCTCCTGAAGCCGGATGTTTTGATTTTGCCCGAGTTGGCCTTGACGGGTAAGTGTTACTCTGTCCTCCCCACGGATGTCACACGACGCATGAGCTTCGGGATGTTTGTGCTCGGTGGCTTGTTCAGTGCGTCTTAGCCTGGAGCTCTTACCTCTACCGACATCGATTGTGGTTCCCTTCGCCCCCGGATTTTTTTTAAGCAGCACGGTCATTAATTCGGCCAGGATACAACTTCCCCTCGTTGGAGGCTATAAGACCCTTCCTAGAGCCCGTTGGACAAGGTCCTTCAGCGCAGTGGGCTCGAGAAACGGCCAAACGCTTACAATGCAAAGTCTGTGTGGGCTATCCGGAAATTTACACAGATGATGGTGCCCAACAGGCTGATTCAACTGATTCCAGGGAGACTTGCTACAACTCCCTGCTGGTGGTGGACGAAAGTGGTGACATCGTCCTAAACTACCGTAAATCGTTCCTATACTACACGGATGAGACGTGGGCGGCAGAGGGCGACCCGCAGCAAGGCTTCCACCAGCTCTCCTTCCGAAACTCAAATCAAAGCTCGGTGGAGTCCCAGATAGCTACCTCTTTCGGCATCTGTATGGACATCAACCCATATCGATTCGAAGCTCCCTTTACTGCCTGGGAGTTTGCCAATCGGGTCCTGGATACGAAGTCCGAGCTGGTCATACTTTCTATGGCCTGGTTGACCTTGTTGGAGCGGGACGAGCTCGACTCGCTCGGTGATGAGCCGGACTTGGACACGTTTAACTACTGGATCCAGCGGTTTATGCCGCTTATCAGGAAAAAGATGGGCCATGCAACCAACTTCGACGGCGATGATGCTAATCGCGGAAAGAAGATCATCATTGTGTTTGCCAATAGAGCCGGAGAAGAACCGGGTGCCGAAGGGACGAACCCAGCTCGATACGCGGGCACGAGTGCTATCGTAGCAGTCACACAGAAACCACCATCCTGTACATCAGGTAAGGAAACTTCTTCTAAAGAAGGAGACCCTGGTGACGATACGGATGCCGCTGAGACAGATGCACCGTCATTTGATACAAAAATTCTGTGTTGGGATATGATGGGTGCGACGACGGAAGGTATTTGTTTTGCCGACACTACGGCAGACCCCAGCATGGTGTTTGGATTGGTCAAAGCTTTGAAATGACATTCCAACTGCACATGAGGCTAAAGCCACCTCGGCATTGGTGGGTTGCAGCCTGGAGTGGTGCCCTGCCTATCAATTCTATTTCAGATGGCGTCACTTGAGTCGGCGTTCGTAAATCACATAGATCGTATACTGGGGTTGCTTTGGACGTGGACAAAAACCGAATAAGAGTCGCAATGCATGTCCAAGGATCTATTGTCTGGCACGATAGGAAGTCGTGTATACGCCCTTTCCCCTGCTGTGTAGGAAGCTTATCAGGGCACCAGGCTCTCGCTCACTTGTTCTGTTCCATGCGCTTTGGGCTCCCCACCCTGTCCTTTGACCTAGTGGGCTTCTTATCGGAGAGCGAAGTGCATATCGTCAACCGACCGACCGACAGACGGGCAGGTTCCAAAGTCCCGAGTTGCCACAGTGAGCCATGATCTATCATGTGAGGCACTTCTGGCCCCAGTCAGACTCGACCATCATTCATGTGACAGGCGATGGCAACTCGTCATTGTCACTTGGCTGTTTATTCGCATTGGAGCGACCAAGGCGAATCTAGACTCATTTCTGCTCTCCGGAGAATACCCGCCTACTACACAGTAAATGTATACTATCCTACAAGGTCGATTGCGGCAAGAACCCCGGATGATCAGAGGGTTCCGGACAATGATCGCTACAGCAAGCTAAAGTACCTAAGGGTAGAGTATCCACTCCAGCATCTTATCTCATGACCAACTGATCAGCGACATCGCCCGTCAGATGGACTCCTAGTTCCTCAAAGTCAACTGCTGAATCTTGGAAGGAGGCTTTTTTTCTCTTCCTGTCGGGTACCCCCCCGTCTCTGCATGCAACCCTTGACGCGCATCCCTAGGCAAGGAAAGGTAGCATATTTCGGAGGATGCGCGGCCATCTTAGTGAGGAGAAGGCTAGTAGAGATCGCGACGAGGGATCTGATAGGTTGCATTGCGCACACATGTGACGGTTGGAGTTAGCGGACAGCCTTGGAAAGATTGAGAATTGACCCGGGTTGGTTCGAAAGAAAACAGAGTTGCTGCGCAATGGGGCAGGGCATGGAGGCCCATCGTGGCTTGATCATGCCAAATGGAGGGTGGATTGCGGGCCTCCCTACCACCAGTACTTTGTAGACTGACGATTGGAAGTCACTGATAGTATCTATGATCCGTTCGCAGAAAACAGGGGGTGCAAAGGCAGGTGGATGACTGGACAGTCAGATCATGACGACATACATAGAAAGTTCAGACTGCAAAAGAGATCGGCGGCTAAGGGGAGGGGGGATCAGAGACAAGCCACCACCGTAGTGACTCTTTTGAGACTTTGGTGCTGACTCGACTCGAAATAATTCATTAGTACTCCATAGATAGTCACTAGTTGTAACTAAGTACTGTCCAGTAACTGGTTGCTACTTGGAAGGGACGGGCCGACCGGGATGAGCAGGCACCCTCCACGGCGCAGCGACGTTTCCACTCCAATAATGGACTTCTGCAGGAATAACAGGATATTCCTCCCATTCGATCAGTGCTACTGTATGTTCTTGAATAGACCGATCGCAGGACACTAGAGAAGTCAGAAAGGACACCAATCAGTCCCCTTTTCCCCTTTCGAGCCAAGAGGGCTGCCGGGTTCCACGTGATTCCGGGTGAACCCCTCCTCCGACCACCGGGACAGAGGAGGCCTACCGACCAATCAGAATTGTTGATTGAGGAGTTGGGTGAGGAGGGGGCACGGGATGGCAGCACCTGACAATTTTGTGATGGAGAAGGAGGGAATGGGGAAGAGGAAAACCGGTTGGAACGGAGGTGAAGGGGTGGGGGGGTGAGTGAAGGGAAAATAGGAAGACGATAATGTGCCAGGGCAAAAAATAAAAATAAACTCAATGAGAATGATGTTTACAGAAAATGGTTGGTATCGGTGGTGGTATGATTCCGGGCTGGCCTCACTTGAACAAGAGAGACTTGCTTACTTACTACTAGTAAGTTTAGTAGGTTTCTACTCTACTGTAAGTGATTCTCAGAATAACCCTCCTCCCCTTCTCTTTTATTGTCTGTTTTGGATAAGGTACTACAGTAGCCCTGTTCTTGGAGGTAGAAGTTGAGTTACTTACTATATACATTGCAGCAAGTACCACGGCGAGTATAACATTAACCAACTGGTTAGTTAGTTAGTTACTATCAATACTCCGTGACTTTTGACTTTTGAGGAGGGTGGGGTCAGGTGATCGGCCTGGCGTTACATACTGCTCACATTATTCTTTTACTTTACACCTCGGGTCCATTTGGGTCACCGTAGCGGGCGGTTCTCCTCTCTTTGATTCTCGTCCTTCGTCCCTCGCCACGTGAGCAGTCCCTCTCTACTCGACTCTCTCTCTACTCCTCCATGTATCCCTTTTTTCCATTGTAAAATCCGCCACAACTTTTTGCTTGTTTTCAAAGCCGATCCGTCCGCTGTCTTTGATGTGGATGCTTCGATCCCGACCATTTCTTTCGTGAACAAATTTCGTTCTCCAGCTTCTGCGATCGAACCGGTGTCTTCCCTCTTGTTGTTGCCCGTGGCAGGTGACTTGCTGTCAGGTGATAGATAGACCATCCCAAGGTAATCAATCCAGCTCTCCCTCTCCTCCCCTTCGCTCGCGCTGTGCCCCTCTACTCTCTGTCGCCTCTTGTCTGCTCCGCGGTTCTTCCACGGCCATCAGCATCGCCATAGCATTATGGCTTCTGCTTTGGCAAATCTCCTTGTCCTCTCCTTCTCCGACATGGCCCGGTCGGGCGATGGCCGAGGATGATGATGCTGTTTTTTCCCGCTTCCATCGGTCGCAAAGACGTCTTCGCGACGCGTCGCCGACCTCGCTCCCATCTCAGGGACTTGCTCTTCATCTCCTCATGTGCCCGTGCTACTGCCCTCACTTCAGTGTCATCTCTCGTTTGTAGTTGTATCTCTGCTGGTGGTCGCGCCGTTCATCTTGTGTTCAGTGCTTGTTGGTGCTTGCTTGGATGCGGAGGTGGGCGCGTCAGCAAACGCGTTACTAGCTCATAACCCGTTCAGATCTGGCTCACCTGTGCACCCCAGCAACTGTAGCCCTTCACTGGGACTATCCAATGGCTCCACCCGCAATTCAATGAATGCTACCGTTTTTCCCCCTTGCAATAGTGTTGCTTTGTTCATCCACCGGATCATTTCCTACACCATCTTGAACCGTACTGATCGTGCAAAAGCAACTTGGTTACTAACGGAACTTCTAGAGTTAACGGGAATCGCCTAATCTCTCCGATTAGGCCCCTAGAGCTGGAGCGAAACTCCGGTAACTTCACTGAATCCCTATCGTTAGCAGGTAAGTGCGCTTCGAAGGTGGTGGCTGGCTCCCTAAATGACGCGCCACGATACTAACCGTTACGCACAGGGCAGTCATATCATACATACCTAACGATGTCTGATCCGTCGTTGGGTGCTACCGATGGTAGTGTTACGGCCAAGCGAAAGCGCGACAGTACCGATAGCACCGGTCCAGATGCCCAGCGTCTGAATCGATCTTCCAATGGGAGCAACGGCAGCATTCCCGCCCCAGATACTCAGCCGAACTTCGCCCATAGCTCTCTTGGATCCTATGACACGCATCTTCCAAGTGCTACGACAGAACTCAACATCGACCAGCAAATCCTGCAACATGTTGGTCCCCAAAACGGTATCTCGGATGATAACGCCCTCACTGCTAAGGCGGCACTCGCCGCCCACACCCCTCAGAACAAATACCCACCTCCCCCTGATGCGACCTTTGACAACAATCTCGCCCATGGCTTGACGTTTGGAGACGATATGGGCCAGGCTATCGGCTCCGCACATGGTCACAATTCTACTGCTGCCGCCGTCTACGCTGCTCGCGAAGCACAGAGCATGAATCAGAAGCCTTCTGTAGGTTCTCCTGAGTGGCATCAGATTCGGAAAAACAATCACAAAGAAGGTACAGCAATCTTTCCCCCTCTCCACTTTTCATAGTGCATCCATTAATAAAGACTTAGTGGAGCGGCGACGCCGTGAGGCGATCAATGAGGGCATCAATCAGATCGCTCGCCTTGTCCCCAACTGTGACAAGAACAAGGGTGCCATTCTGCAACGCGCAATCGAATATATATGCCAACTACACGAAGAAAAGAAAGCCATGAGTGAACGTTGGGACCAAAACAATATGACCACGAGCCATGCAATCAACGAAATCAGCTCGCAGAACTCCAAACTGAAGATCGAAGTCAACCGTCGCGGTGACATTGCGCTGAAGTGGTTGCAGCGCTGCCGCGACGCAGGCCTTGATTTCGAAGACTACGAAGACTCGAAGGAGCTGGAGCCCCTTGACATTGACCAAGGCCAGGTTTAATCTCGACTAACGTGCATTACTGTGCGTACAGAGAATGTAGTGTGAGAATCACTGCATTATCTCGTTTCTTTATATTCACATGTGCTACGACTTGTTTACCTTGGGAGGCATGAGACAGCACCGATCTTGTCGCTTGCTTTCCTCTTCCTTTTCCCCTTTTAACACTTTATCCTAACAGCTTCTTCCCTTTCATTGAACAGACCTTGCCTGATTTCTCCCTGTTTCCACTTTTTATTTTCCATGTCAGTTATTTGCAAGGTACAGTCTTACGATGTCCGGTTTTTGTTGTGAGGGAGAACGATGTGGTTCTCCAATCTTTATTTTAATTGCCTAGCCTGGG
This sequence comes from Aspergillus costaricaensis CBS 115574, assembly GCF_003184835.1. NCBI lineage: Eukaryota > Fungi > Ascomycota > Eurotiomycetes > Eurotiales > Aspergillaceae > Aspergillus > Aspergillus costaricensis. Next base: position 702,436 of record NW_020291816.1, read on the forward strand.
GTGGGTATCCTGTTTCTATTTTCCCCGTATCTGCTTTTACCCCTGCTGTGATTCTTTTCTGTATGCTATTCTTAAGGATGGGACGGCGAAACTATGGCTGGGAGTGGATGATCCGATGGCCATGTAGCCTAGGACACCACGGCGTGTTATCGGAATGCAAGCTCATTTCAAGTCTGATCTCGGTATGATTCTAGTAATGATTTTGCGAACAGAGCAGATATCGGACGAGGAATCAAACATAAGCGTGGTTTGTCCTGCCTGCACTGGAACCAGTAGAGTAGTAGATTACATGCAGCACATACATAACCGATCACTCTAGGACTCTTACAGTATTGGTGTCTCTTTCCCCCTTTCCATTTCGTTCACTCATAGATACACAACTTATTAATATCTTCAAACCCGTGCTCCCATTCTTTACACCAACAACATCATCCCCTCCCCACAGCGTTATCACCAATCACCAGCTCGATTCACCTAATAATACATAGATGATACCACCACCACCACCATTAGCTACTAGTAACTACTACTACCTTAATAATAATATCCGAGCCTCCACTTTTATACATCATACACAAGTAGTAAGAATATTACCCTAGCAGTCTCAATCCGCCCACACAACATCACCAATCTCAGTAACTGTCATGGTTTACCTCGCAAACGTCGCTGATTGATATGTCATGTCCCATTTGGACTCCTGCACTGATAAATGATGCCATCACGTGATTACACCCTGTGTGTATGTGTGATGAATATAACGTTTGGCGGACCACTTTTCTTTTTCCTGATCTTTTGTTCTTTGTTCGTGGTGTTGTATTTTGGTTTGCTGGTAGTGGATCGAATTGAAAGAGTAGGCTGGAGGTGGGGGCTGGCTGGCTGATTGGTTACTTGTTACTTGGATGTTTACAACGTATTTCTGCTCGATAGAGGAAGGGGATGATGATGACCTTGGTTTGGCTGGACTTAATGGCGATTTTGTGATGGTAGATAGATGTGGGTATGGGTTCGAGAAAGGGGATATGATATAGTAGTGGGACTGGGTAACTAGTGTGATTTGTGGTTTGGAGATATGTTGTGCAGTGAGTTGTATTGAGTAGGGTCGTAGATGATAGTGTGATTTGTTTATATGATAGTGTAGTATAGTTAAGTAGACGTGGCTAGAGAGGGGGAAGTTATGTCTAGGTGGTGCGGTGTGGTGCGGTATGTGGCATAAACGGTGTCATTCTTGGACATAAGTAGTAATAGTGGTAACCTAAGAGGTTTTCGAAATAAGTATATACAGGAAGAATATTAAATTTGTGAGAAGAAGCCCCCAAACAAAGCGCTAATACACCAAGTAAGCAGAAGCATGACCAAACCCGGCACACACACTTCTAGAGAATTAAAATTTTAAGAAGAGTACAACATCATATCCCGTCATCGCAAACACCCAGTCAGTCGGGTCAGATCACCAATTTACTCAAAGTTAGAGGAAGCAGTGACAGACGAGCCAGACGAGACGCTGACGTTCTTGACGGTGATCTGAGAACCACCCTCGGCAGTGACACGGACATCGACGGTGTCGGTACCGAAACCGCTCTGGTTCTCGAAGTAGTTGTAGGAGGAACGGGTGGTGGATTGCCAGGTGCTACCGCTGTCGGTGCTGACCTCGAGCTTGGTGACGGGCAAGTTGGAGTTGACGACCTGCATGGCGAACCAGTAGGCGGAGGTACCGCTCTTGTTGACCAGTTCGATCGGGGAGGTGATACCACAGGCAACATATTCCCAGTCGATGCTGATAACGCCCTTGGAGATGTCGGCCAGCTCGGAGAAGGCGCTCTCGAAGAGATCGAGGTGGTTGGAATCGCATTCGGGACATTCATCGACAACCTTGGAGTTTGTTAGAGACAGGAACGAAAAGACGTAGGGAAGCAGTGCTTAGGAGATGAGACTTACCATGGCCTTAATCTTGGTACCGCTAGGGCCAGTGACCTCGACACAAGAACCACATTCCGCTGCGTTGTCCCAGCGTTGGGAGGAGAGTGCTGTGCCGAAGAGGCCAGAGGGGATAGTGTAGTCGGTGAACGAGCAGGTTCCACCCGAGACGTTACCGCCGTAGAAAGTTGCCTCACCCGAGTACTCGGAACTCAGGGCACTGCTAGAGGTGGAAGAGCTAGAGCTGGAGGCAGACGATGTCGCAGCGCTAGCAGCGGTTGAGCTAGAAGAAGTAGACTTGGATTCGACGGTAGTGGCAGCGGCCTGGGTAGCAGCAGCTTCGGTAGTGGCAGCCTCAGTGGTAGCAGCCTCAGAGGTAGACTGAACAACAGCTTCGGTGGTAGCAGCAGCCTGAGTAGTAGCAGCTTCGGTGGTAGCGGCAGCAGCAGCAGCCTGGCTAGTGGCAGCCTCGGTGGTAGCGGCTTCAGGGGTAGGCTGGGCAGCAGCTTCAGTGGTCGCGACAGCTTCAGTAGTTATAACCTCAGGGGTAACAGCCTCAGAGGTAGGCTCAGCGGCAGCAGTAGTTGCGGCGGCATTAACGGCAGCATTGGTCGTCACCTCAACGACCGAGGAAGAGGAAGAGGTAGCCTCCACAGCAGCGCTAGTCTCAGCAGCAGGGGAAGCTTCGGCAACGGAGGTGGTGGCAACTGGTGCAACGCTCTCGACCGCGGAGCTCGTGGTGGCGACCGCAGGGGTTGCAGTCACGACCTCGGTCACGATGACGGTTGAAGACGAGTGCAGAGTAGTAACCTGATCAACCGAAGTAGAGCTTGACTCGACAGCAGGGGACGAGGTTGACTGAACAGCGGGAGCGGAGGTTGACTCAACAGCGGGAGCAGAGGTTGGCTCGACGGATGCAGTTGAAGTGGGCTGGAGAGTAATCGTCTTGTAGTAGACGCTCTGAGTGTAGCCAACGGGACATTGGCCTTCACCCACACTGGCGAGCGTAGAGGTTGGCGCCGTTGGCGCAGTAGAGGAGGGCTGGAGAGTGATAGTCTTGTAGTAGACGCTCTGGGTGTAGCCTTGGGGGCATTGACCCTCAGCTTCACGGTTCAGCAGTGGGTTGGCAGAGACCGTCGCAACGGCACTCAGGGCAGTAAAGCCCAAAGAGGCGAGGCGTTGATACTTCATGTTTGGAAGATGGAGAAAAGTGTCTCAGACAAGGTGCCAAGAAATGAAATAAAGAATGGATGTCTTTCTCTCTTTGCCGGCCAAGAGATGGCGTGGAATCACAGTAAAGACAGGACGTGTAGTCAACACAATAATGGTCAGTAAGAATGAATGGACAGGATTTCAAATCCCAGGCTGTAGAATCTGCTGTTCCAGACAGAATGGCAAAGGAGCGACAAAGAGAGAAGAAGCTGAGAAAAGAAGGAACTTCGCAGAATAATAAGAGGCGAGGGAAGGAGAACGAGCGTTCGGGGGCGTCTGGCCCCAGAGCCAGATAGTGTGATCCATCAGCAACCATCAATCTAAGGAAATGAACAGTCGTAAAGATTTTCCCTGATTAGCGCCTTAACTTTAATGACACATAAGCCCGAGGGAAGGCAGCAGCGATTTCGTTCGCGCACCGCGAAATGAGATCGCAATGTGAAACGCCGGGCGTGGATCACCACATTGAAAGACCAGGGAATTGGAGCAGAACTGATGGAGAAGCGCCGCCGCTGGGTCTTCCCTTTGCTCCGCACGTCTTAGATGTTGGCCAACATCAATGGCTTCTGATATTGAGTAATTAAACTACACGGGCCCGACCCACTGCTCGGAAATCACCTAACGGCCAGAGAAAATTACCCGGCTAGTAAGCAGTCGGGGGCGATTGTCTCCCCTGCACCAAGCCGCCAATAGCCTGACCGAGAGCTCCAGGGGTGTTCAAGCCGGACTCACCTTTGGCTAGCCAGGTTTAGTCCAGGGTAAACAAAGGGAGTGGAAAATATGGGCTGATGGCGGCAAACAGAACCGTCAACCAACGGAGGGCTAGCAATGAACGGGGGATCCATCCGCTCCGCGGCATCCCGCAGTGGGTCGGGTCTCTGGAGCCGGGAGTTCGTTCACCAAAAAGTCTCAATAACAATCTTTATCAATAATATCTTAATCTCCGTTGGTACTGTTGAGAGTGTTGTCTAGCTTTCTAATCAGGTACGGTCTTCAATCGGATGACCACAAGCGTCCAGGCATGGCCTCCATTGCGGGCTGTGTCTCCAGCACAGTCCTGGTTTGAAGCCGCATATAATCTATCCGTCACTTGGAATCCCACATCACCTCGTTTAACCTCAAGAGCGCATCGGCGCTGGCTTTCTTTGCTGCCATGAACTCCTCCCGATTCTCTGCACCTCGGGGGCCTAGTAGAATGTCTGAGAAGCAAAGGTCAATGAGGACCTTGAGTTCGTCGTACGTGAACGGTTCGCCATTACCAGCGGCCAGCGCTTGGTCTCCGTGGGTTGCGAACGATTCCTTCTCATCCTTTGCGTAGTCTAAGGCTTTCTCCGCACCTTCCAGGAACCAATCGAGGAATTTAGCGCTACGAGGCAAAGCAACTACCTCGGTGTGCTCACTGTTCTGCTGTGAGTTAGGACTGTCATCTTTCCGTCCATCATCTGTTGGGTCTATGATGATGTTCTTCAGATTCTGTTGCAGCACTAGCACGTCTAGCTGCAGTCGGAGCGCGCCATTTTCGTTCATAGCCCCAATATGACAGGTATTCGCGACGAAAGTACGGTCGATGAATCGAGCAAGCCCAGACGTGATGAACCATCGCTCAGGTGGTCCTAGGTAAGACGAGATGTTGGTGTCAAACGCGATCAAGTCATTGTTCAGCTCAAGCACTGTAGGAGACGCAGCAGTTGGTTGGTTTGAGAGAATGTGCCACCAATTGGCGAGCGAGCTTGGGGAAGGCGTAGCGGGTTCCGAGCTTCGTATGTTCCGGGGCTTGGGCCCTTCCATTGTCCGCTTCAGCATATGGATGATGCCGCAACGGATGTCGACATGCAGGGCGAAGAGAGCAGTGCATGCAAGATCGCGGAGAGACTGAAGAGTAGTATCAAACACAGTCGCTGTCTCTTGGTTCAAAGGAAGATAAACTGGTTGATTGATGTCCTCGCACTTCGGTTTCATGGCACCAATCAGAGTCCAGCGGCGATTGGCTGGTCGGGACTCAGCCTGTCGCGAGTCGGAGGCTGGTTGTGTGATTTGACGTAACTGAGCAAGATGGCTTGCGAACCATTGCTGTACTAATTAGCTTTTGTGATTGAAAAACGCTGGACTTGGATCGTCTCAACTAACCATGCTGTTGAAAAGAAGCGACAAGGATACGACTGTCTTGGGGTCAGATATGATGTCGTATGGCTCCAATGGAACCTCATTCGTCGAATTGATAAGGATGTCGGTTTCCTGATGATGTCAACTCGAGCTTTCCAAGAAAAAGGCTTACCATAGGCCTTTGATAGGATGGAATGGCAGGGGGACTTTGTTAGCTACCTTGTCTACGAGCTCCCGCTTGTTCTCGGTCAATCCGTTCCATAATTCCGTGATAATGTCATGAACGTCGCCTGATTCCGCATGACGCGCGGCAGCCTTGAGTCGGACTTCTCCATTGTCTCGGGGAGATGTTTTGGTCACGATCGCTGAACGTTGCAAATTAGAAGAATGAAACAAGGATGCTGGCCACGGATGTCTCACCTTTGTACCATCCACAACACTTGTCGTAGTAAGTCACAATTTGCGAAAGGAGTAGCTGTGTGAAAGCTTGATCATGTGGGATGCTGGATAGCATTTTACTGAATTCTCGAATAATCATCATAAATTTGACCGTACCCTGCGCGACCAGCTGTTAGCAATATGTAAAGAGTTGCTTAGGATTTCAATTACCCTGAAAACCGGCCGGGGAGAGACCCCAGACCAGTGAGGGTCCTCCGTGAAAGCATCCGGCGAGATAAAGCTAAGAGTGCAGAGGTCCGTCACAGTTTCGTCTAGCTGAGGGAGGAACACGTTGACCAAGAAGTCATCTAGGAAAGAAGTCAATGTACTCATGGCAATGTCGGAATCCACGGGTACAATCTCCTTCAGTCGCTGAATAAATGATAGCGAAGGAGGAAGAAGGAGGCTCATGTTGAAGACGCTTGGCTCTATGAGGATCTTATGCCCAGTTCCCGAGTTTCCTTGTCTGGTGTCGGATGCATCGATGACGGCGGCTTTCTGGCTTGATTTGGTGACCAAGCCAGGAACCGAAGACCTGAGAATCTCGTCCAACTCATTTTGCTCGGCTTGTATTTCGGAAGTATGGTCCGTTTCGGACAATTTGAACATTTTCTGTGGCTAGTGAGCAAATAAATAGGCACGTCTTCGTCATCGCACGCACCTTGTTCTTATCTCTCTGCCCTGTATAGAGTTGTCGTTTCGCTTCAGCCTCTTCGTGCCGGGGCCGGAATGATGATTCTCCATCCGTTGCCAGGTAGTCATGCATGAGGGACCGGATCTTGATTATTTAGTGTTAGAAAGACAGACGAAAAAGCCCACAGCAGAGTCCATTCACGCACCTCACTTTGATAAAGCTTCCAAAGTTCCTTGAACCCACCCGCGAGCGCACTTCCCTTTGGTATACCCTCGCGTTCCACTATAGCCGCAATAACATCATGAACAACACGATGACCTTCAGCAATAGCCTCAAATTTAGCATACAAGGTCCAAAGAAACTCCGATAGCACGTGACCACGTTTTTCGATTATATCTGTCGGCAAACTTGACTTGCTGTCTTGTGAGGCAAAGCCGCGGGTGTTGTTTGGATACCTTGCATCAATCTCGGCGTTGGTTTTATCAACAACGGCAAACAGTTCAACAGGCAGGCGTTGCTCTATCCTATCAACTGCGATGTCCAAATGGCCCATCTTGTTCAGCGCTTCGATCAGCAATTGTATGTAGTAGAATGTATCGGCCTCCGGGTTTCGCGAAGCGTCTTCGACCATAGGCGTGGATGCGTCCAACTTCCCAAGAAATGCATAAACAGGTCTCTCCCATGAGCTTGTTCCGGTCCAGCTGGATGGGTGGGCTCCATTTCCTTCACCATCAGCAGCTGGTGGTTTCCAGCGGCCTGAACAGTAGGGAGATTTGAGGTAGAGGTGATCGTGCAGCTCCTCTATCAGAATGTCTGTAAGAGATGCTTCTTGGTTTCCAAAGTAGGCGCGAATATCTGCGAGAGCTCCAATATTCTCGAGTTCAGAGCGCCGCAACAGCCGCAAAGCGTTATGCAATACCTCCACAGCCGCAAGGAATCGTTTGTCCGATATTCGCGACTCTAGCCTTTCGGGCAGAGATTGAATCTCTTGTATCTGGCTGAATAATTGAATAATGTCGTCATATTTCTGTGACGACGTAGCTAACCCCTTTAATTCGGGCTTAGTCGACAACAATCCGGATTTTGCCTCTTCCAGCGAGATCTTCAATGTGCGGACTCGGCTTTGTGAGCTCTGTATGCTTGACTGGATCTTATGATAAGTACCAATGGAACTATTGAAGCCCTGGTGATGTTCTGGGTAATTCAGCATCGTGTGAAGGCAGTTGAGGGGTTTGGTGGCTTACCATTGACAACGGACTTCAATGTCCTCTGGATTTTATCATTGATTCTTATAAAATCCGGCTCGCGATCGGCTTTTCCCAAGGTACTGGTATCCATCAGCTGCAAAGCGACTTGCACAGGCACACAGTTTTCGGAGGCCACAAAGTCCCATTCTCTTTGAACCATTTGCAGTACGTCTGTGACGGGAGCCAGTAGTGTTAGCATGCTTCTGCTCAATCAAACCTCCCCTGGCAAAAAGTAAGAGGAAGAAGAGGTACAATCCGAACCTTCGATGGCCTGGGGACCTGCCGCATGACCGGGTACATTCTCGCCGCTGCTATTATTTCCTAACCAGCTATTATCTCCGCGAGGGCGACCATCTCGAGAACCGAGTGCCCTCCTATCAGCCTCTCCGTCCCTTGTGCGCGATCGCGACGATGAGTGATCACCATCTCTTTCCCGTCTTTCCCGTCGTCGTTCGGGTGACTGTCCCGGTGACAAGGAAGATGATGAAGGCTCTGGATAGAAGCCACCGTACCCACCTGGGCGACGCTCTCTCTCCGCACTGCCTCCTCCGTAACCGTTCATCCCAAGGCTGCTACTGCTTCCGCCGTATCCACCATCACCGCGGTCATAGCGGCTGGTATCGGAATATCCGTATCCGTTTGCGTAAGGATTACTGCCACTCATACCAGAGAATTGTCTTCGTCGGAGGCTAATTCGTGGGGAAGCTGATAACTGAGAGTTGGGGCTTTGCTGGTGAAGCGAAGGTAACGGGCTGTTTTGAAACCCTAGGTGAAGTTATAATCATGTAATGTTGTTGCCGCAATGATTCAAGCTAGAAACAATACTAGCATGATCGCCTGGGTTGAATTCAACTTTAGAGAGGAAACGACGCCAGTTCCAACTGCGGAGGGGGGAAACAATAAAATGAACGTTAGGTCGGGGATGCTATGCGGAGAAGGTGTCAGCTTGTAGATAGGAGCGGCAGTTTGGGGTTGGCGGTCTTAACCTTTACCGCCTTGCTTGTTCTATGGTATACTCCGCACTAAGCAAGCCTGACAAGATTACAGAAACAATGAATCTTTCTATATTCGTTTTGTCTCATAAGTATGTAGGTAATGATTTTGAAGCAAAGGGAAGCATGTATACTTTGCCTAATGCACGTCATACAATTGAGCACGTGTTACCCAAAGTCCTCTCAACGCGCATCCGCCTGGTCATGGTTACTACAGTCCATCCGAGCCATATGTTCTTGTTAATCCATACCGTACTTCATCTTCTTCTTCTTAACTTCTGGGTATCACAAAATCTTTTCTCTTATGGAGAGCAATTCAGGTAGCTAATGCCCAAGTATCTATGTACGTGCTGGATGTATCTACCTCGCATGGCAGCAGTACAGCCACTTACAGTGATTGGCTTGTTAGCGGGCGCTAATGTCCCTCGACATCATGGAGGTTTGTGACCCACCTTTATGGGACTCAGGTAAGCATTCATCTTATCTCGATAAAGTGAACGTGTTCTCTCCTGGGACTTTGCATAGTTGGCTGGGAAGAGATCCAGTCGGTATTTATACGAAAAGTCATCCTTCTCTCATAGAATGCCAGTCGGAGTTTACAAGGCATTAGGCAACGAATAATCAAGAATGCTGCAGGCGATCATCACATGGGCTCCATGCCACGAAGCCTTAATACTTGCCCTCATGAGGTTTTCTTTGGACTTGGTAATTTCTAAGACAAAACGGGCTTGCCCAACGGTTTAGATACATGATTATGTATGCTTGTTCTCCAACGCATCTATCAAGCCTAGTAGCGGAAGAGAGACGAGAGCATATGTATTACCAACAGCATAAGACGCCCTTCAATCTTCGTGCTGGTCGCTGTTTCTCACGGTCTGTCGAACCAGTCTATTTGGATATAGGCTGGGTCTCGCGCTGGAGCCAACTGCGTGTGTAGTCGTCGTTTTCGAAGAAGCGGTGAGTCTTCTCCCACACCTCTGCATGATAGTCATTGACCCATTTGATCTCATGCTCACTGAGAAGGGATGCGTTAATCAAATTGCGGCCCAGTGGAGCCATGGTGACGTGCTCGAATCCCAGCCATGGTTTTTCACCGAACTTATGAGTCGTTTGCACTTCACGCGCCATGATAACATCTGAGTATAGCATTAGTCAAAGCCAATCATTGTAGGACAGTCGCGAATGAGGTGGGGGTTTGCTTTGGAGAAATGAGAAACGTACTCTCAATACGGATGCCGAATTTTCCGTCCTCATAGAATCCGGGTTCTGGTGCTGTTAGCAAGCGGCCTTGTATCTGTATCCCAACTATCCTTACCGTCAGAAATAACGTTGCCCGCGGCAATGGGAACCTCAGTATACTGGACACGAGTGCCGATACCCATGGGTCCCTCGTGCACATTCTGTCGATACTGTTAGCTAAATGGTGACAGGCATAAGCGGGGAGCTCTGTTTTGTAGTGCTGACCAGATAAGAGCCGATACCGTGGCCTGTTCCGTGGAGGTAGTCGAGGCCTTCCTTCCACAGGAATTGTCTAGCGAGAGCATCAAGCGCAAATCCACTAGTACCCTTGGGGAAGACAGCAGTGTCGATAGAAATGAGACCTTTGAGCACCAGCGTGAAAGCTTTCTTTTCCAGTTCGGTGGGTTTTCCGAAATGGAACGTCCGGGTGACATCAGTGGTGCCATCCAGATACTGGGCACCGGAATCGCAAAGGTAAATGGCTGTTGGGTCGATAATGGAACAACTTCCTTTCTCTGGCTTATAATGGATCACTGCTCCATTCGGGCCTGTGGAGGAGATAGTATCGAAGGACAAGCCAGCATACAGATCATGCTTGGACCTGATCTGTTCCAGTTTGTCTGCCGCATCAACTTCATCCAAGGTAGTTTTCTTGTTGATCAACTCGTTCTCGAGCCAAGCGAAATATTCGATCAAGGCCGCACCATCACGAACGTGGCAAGCGCGCATTCCCGCGAGTTCCACATCATTCTTAACGGCTTTGGCATCGGCAATAGGGCTACGGACCTCCTCAACCTGCTCTTCACCTCCCAGGCTAAGGCTGAGAGCCCAAGAAGCCTTGTTTGACAGCAGGAACTTGGGGGCCGCTCCCGTCGCATCTTGCTTTCGCGCCTCGCTAAGCGCTTTGGCATCTGCGAAGATAGAGTCATACGGCTTGATGACGACATCCTGGCCTAGATGAGCTTTCACTTCCGGTGTTAACTTGTCCTCGTCAACGTAGAGATCGACGGTAGTAGGGGTTATAAGGGCGTATGAAAAGAACACTGGGTTGTATGGAATACTGAAAACCATTAGCACGAACCAAAGGGCGAACTCTAGAGCTAAACACTTACTCGGTGCCTCTCAGGTTGAACAGCCACGCGATCTCATCAAGCATCGCTATTGTATTCGTTAGCAGCAACACAATGCAGGTTTGGAAAGCAACATAGCATACAGATAACAATCCCAGCCGCTTTCTTGTTTTCCAACTCCTTGCGCAGGTCGCCAATTTTCTCCTGGAAGCTCTTGCCCGCATACTGCGCAGGGTGCACTCTCACCGCTTCCCTTGGAGGGGCCGGTCGGTCTTTACCCCAAACCAAGTCAACCAGGTTCTGTTCGACGCCCACGAGTGATGAGCCATTCTTCTTGAGGGTTTCCGAGAGACTACGGGCGCCCGCTACAAGATCTTAGCGTTTGGATCGATTTTCGCCATAAGGTCCGTGACGTTGCTTACCAGGTGTAACCAGAGCTGGATCGACTCCAACGACCTTTCCTCCCTCGGCTTGTTCTGTAGTCCTATACCCAATTCAGTTTGCGATCCTATGTGTCTGATGGTTGGTTTCCAATACCATTCCTGCCATGTCGGGAATCCCTCAACGCCTCGCTTCAGAAGCGCCCAATTGCTGTCCAGCTGCTTCGAAGCCTGGTTGAAGTAGCGGCCATCTGTCGATAGTGCCGCCTTGGTCATGGAAACAATAGCAGTTCCTGCCGATCCGGAGAAACCCGAGATGAATTCTATCGGAAGAAAGCAAAGCGTAAGTTACATGGCGAGGGAGACAAGGCGCAAATGCGAATGATATCCGAATTAGGAAACTGCGGAAGGCGGGATTCTAACCTCGGCGGCCGTCACATGGAGCAATGTATTCGGACTGATGACTGTCTTCCGAAGGAACGACTTTGGCTTCAGTGAGTATATGATTTCCAACGAGAAGGACAGTGAACAGGGTTCATTGATGCCATACTGTAAACGTCCACCTTACGCTCCTGCATCAACTGCCTTAACCTGGCCAGGCGTTCTGACGTGTCCACAGTCTCCATATCGATGATGAAGCGCGGGGCGGAGCTGGAGAAGAGCCTTGAACGGGGTAGGGGTAACTTGCGAGCCGATTGGAAAGCTGAAGTCCAAGCAAGGCGGATTGGAGGGTGAGAAAAGATCATCGACTGGCAAGGATGTGCAAGAAGAAGCTGCAGGTTTCCGAGCAGAAGGTGGCCTTGGATCCAAAGACTCCCAAGAACACAGCTCTCAAGGTTGCACGGAGCAAGCAAGGGCCAAGGTAGAGGGGGACGGAGGGAGGGGGGGGGAAGGCGGAGGAAAGGTGGGGAGGGGCACCAAGCTAGTTATAGCTGGAATTTCCAACAGGGAGGTCGTGTGCGCAGGTAAAATTGAAGCTGGAAAAGATTTGACGTGGAGAAAGCGACGACTTAGAAGAACGATAAGCACAATAGCAGTACAAAGTAGACTAGCAGCAGCAGTAGCCGAGCATTGAGACGTGGGAGAAACGCGGAAGTGGGTATTTCCCAAGAGCTGTCCGTTGGAGCTCCGGGTTTGGTGGGCGGTGGGACGGAGTTACTACTGGCAACAATCACTACTGGCACCGTAGTAGCAAGTAATAATAATAATTGCCACGGCTGGTAAGGAGACGGAAGTTACCATTCATTACCGTCATTAATCTCGCCATCCATTCCGGTCGGGTAGATAGGTCCCGGTGATAGGTCGAGCTAGCTAGCTGGGTTATTAGGCCTCAACACACCTGGAAACCTGGTAGGGAATAGTTGAAATATCAAAGAGTCAGTCATAACTAGTCCACTCGAGATGACTATCCCTACATGTCGCTCGGTCTGTTGCTGACCTTACTCGTCTAAAACTGAGCAGCTTTGTCTGTTGCGGTAATTTTATATTTTTCTATTTTTCAGTCGCTGTATGATCAGCCGAATCTAGTGGTGAAGCTATGACACCACACCACAGTTGATAACTAGTTATCTAAGTGAATGACTACACTAATTGGTACTAACCCAATTCATCAGTGTGAACCAAACTGTTGCCCCATTACCTTGGATCTCATTATTATTCACACCAGCCCACTATAGCTCTGGTATTCCTTTCTCTTGTTGCTGTCTCACACCCACCCCCACCTTCCTCTTCTGCTTACCGCCTGCTACTTTCGTGATAGCATTATCAACACGTGACTCCCCTTTCACCATCTCTCACCAATCTATATTGTGCCAGTGACAGTTCCCCCAGCCTAAACAAGGCCCTCATTGTTTCGGCCATGTCTGTGGACATCCCAGGCCAAGCCATAGACGCGCAACTCCTCATCAATGAGGCCAAATCGGTATGTTCGCTGCTTGATGTCTCCATATGAATCGAATGATCACTAAGACAGTTATTTCTAGCTCGTGTCCCAACTTTATGATCCGGGGAATACTGGGAACCCCGCCAAGATCAAAGCCATCCAAGAGCACCTGCAGAGTCTTCAAAAAAGTCCCCAAGCATGGCTAATTGCCAATCAGCTTCTCAGTGAGGCCAGCACAGACTTAAGGTTCTTTGGTGCTTTGACGTTCACGGTCAAGATTAATCATGATTGGTTCGTTCCGTACGAGCCCCAATTTCCACCAGTGACCGTGGCTAACAGACGATTCATCCAGGCAAAGTCTAAGTCCTGAGGAGGCTCAGGAACTTCTAGGGCGACTGATAGATCATTATGTCTTTCTCGTTAATGGGGGCGAGCGGCCCTTGGTCATACGGAAGTTGGCTTCAAGCCTCGCAACCATATTCCTGAAGCCCAACGCTCCCTGGTCCAGAGCACTCTGTAACCTGGCAGCATCACTTGCAAACGGGAAGCATGTCTCAGAAGAGCACTGCAAGTCCATTGATTTGCAGGGTGCGGTGCTCCCTGCTATGTCCGAGCGGCATGTAACCTCATTGCTCTACTTCTCCAATATCCTCGCCGAGGAGATTCACCGATGGAGTTCAGAACCACGACGAAGCAGAGAGGAACACCATACATACGTAAATGTCAAGGACGCATTTGCTGTCGTTGACTATGTTCTTTCTCATATTATGCAGCAGCACGCCTCTGGGATTCCGGTATCAGATGAGGCCCTGGGCACGGAAGCTATCAACTCATATCAAGTAGGTTTCGTTTCTCGAACTTTATTAGATTCTCAGTTGCACCTTGTATCTGACCCGATATCAGGCGTGGATGAATGTACGGAGCGCAATCCAGTTGCGTGATTCGTTGTCTGTCTTGGACCTGGCCTCTACGACGGCTTACATCATTCAGAGCATGAAAATACCTGGACTTGCAAAATCTGCAACACAGGTTGTGGTCGAGCTGGTAGACTGGCGTGACAGTATCTTTACCCAGGATCATCTTACTGCTATTATGGAGTATGTTGTCAGTGATTTTGGGGCTGCGCACGTCGCGTCACTTATTGAGGCGGATTTTGAGGACGAGAATATGACGTTCTTGGATCTCCTATTGGCTTATGCAACGTTGAAGCAGAGAGACCTCATGACCAAACAATTAGACCCACAGCATGCTAAAATGCTCACTCTTCTACACACGCTGTTCAAGGCTCCTGGCTATGCAGCGGTGGACGATCCGGCCTCGCCGCTTGTTCTTGAGTGGTGGACAGAAGTCGCCGACGACCTCCAGGATATATATTCGGACTCGGAAGATCAAACGAGTCTTGAGCCTGCTAAAAGGAATCTGGCCGAAGCGGCTTTGGACTGCTTTGAAAAACTAAAGTTTCCTAGCCCAGAAGAGCTGCAAGGTTGGGGTGATGATGACCGTAGCGAGTTTGGTTCGTTTCGGCGTGATGTGTGCGACTTCCTCCTAGCCATTTACCCAATGTTGGGAGTGGAGCTTGTCCGGGTCTTCCAAGAACGAGCAAGAATATCACTGATACAGCAGGAATGGCGCACGTTTGAGGCTGCGATTTTCTGCATCGCTCAGCTTTCGGAGGCTGTCGATGAAAACCAACACGCTGACGAGTGTCTCAATTCGATCTTCTTCTGTGACGAATTCGCTCGCCTGTGCGAAGGAAATGGAGTGCTAATCCCAGACAAACCACGTCAGACCTTGGTGGACATGCTGGGAAAGTATCAGTCGTACTTTGAACGCACACATGCCTTGCTACCTCGCGTCCTTACCTTTCTGTTCGCGTCTCTCGATGTTAGCTCGTGTGCGCCAACAGCATCCAAGTCGATTGCATATCTTTGTAAATCATGCCGCAACGCGCTAACCTCAGAACTGCCAGCCTTCATTGACCAATTCGAACATTTCCGCTTCAAACCCACGGCCACTACTCATACCATGGAAAAGGTGTTAGAAGGAATCGCCGCCATCATCCAGACTTTGCCTACGGACGAAGCAAAGTCACAAGTCATTGAACGAATTCTCCGGTTCTTCCACGGGCAGGCAGAGGCGGCCCGTGATGAGGCGGTTGGTGGCTTAGTGGAGCAGGCTCAGACCCGTGGCCAGTTTGTGCTGCGCTGCGTCGCAAGTATTGGCAAGGGTTTGAGAACCGATGGTGAGGTGAATTTGGAGTCGAACGACCATGGAGATGGTGACCCCTACCCTCCGACATTCTGGAATACGGGCAGTGGCGCCGTGTCTCAGAACCTGATCATGCAATGCATGCAGCTGCTCATCACCGATTTCCCTGTCGATGTGACCATAATTGAAGCCGCATGCGACATTTTGAAGGCTGGTTATATCGAAAGTACGGGACCATATGTCTTCCCACCAATGGTGACTGTCAACTTTGTCAAGAGCATACCTCTAGGCAGTGTTGGTACCGACATCGTGATGGGTACAGCTTCATCTTTCCTTGCATCTCATAGCTCACACTGTCAGCGAATCCGTGACGAAACGGTTGCGCTGATCGTGCACGTGTATGACACTTTCTGTTGGATGCATGAGAAACCTGAGTACTATGACCCCGAAGTCGCCAACAGTGGGATCGACTTCCTCACACGCTTACTCCCCAAATATCACCCTTTCCTATTTGCACTCACGACGCCGCCCCAAGAAGCCAGCCAAATTCCTTCTTCCAATGGGGGTGAGCTTCAACGGCCGTCAGTCCTTGAAGCTGTCTTGAATTTTACTCTCCTCTCATTGCGAGGGCCTGAACCACTTCCGCTCCGCTCTGCCTCGCAGTTCTGGGTGAATGTGCTAACGCTTCCAAACGACGGTGGGTCTATTCAAACTGCCATCATGCAGTGTCTTCCAGCCCTTTGTCGTATCCTGATCACTCAGGTGGCCGGGCGATGCGCGCGGTCGGACCTCGAGCATCTCTGTGAGGTGCTTCGAAAGCTCATCTTCAAACAGCAAGGGGCTGCGCGCCCCCACCTCGCTGCAGCGCTGGCTGATCTAGGTAGCAATGACGCTTCCAATCAACATCAAGGCGCGTCTACGTCGCCCGAGGACAGGCAACGCTTCCTTGCGTCACTGCTAGCGGCAAGGGGTGCCAGAGCGCCAACTAGTCAGTTGATACGCACGTTCTGGGTCAAATGTCGGGGAGTGAGTTTCGACTACGTTGGGTAGATATTAACGTTATCTGGCTCAGGTTTGGAACAGTATGTGGACAGGCAGGGGAGGAATACAGTCAAGTCGCTAGCATTGGATCAACCCGAGTAAACCAGACCAAAAAAAAGAAAAATGATGATTATTCTATAAGTCCAAAGTGAGGCAGGCTGTAATGGGAATGATGCAGTGAATCGCCACCCGAAACGACAACAAGCGCTGCTCATGTGTATGTGTGAAACCCCCATAGGACCATGGCCGTGGAACTGATGCAAGTTGCGCAGACATGATGACCTGGCAGTCAGCCTCTTTCCCTCAGCCACAGAGGCGGTGCATGCTTGGCCCTACAAAGTAAGGGGCAGCACGACACTTTACTCCGTATGGGGCATCGGTTTCAGGTGTCGCCTCGATTTTTCGCCAGATGCTACTAATTTAGCTTGATCGGCTATGAATATAACGCGATGTGGGTCTCTGCCCCTTAGCCCATGGGCAAATAAAGCCCTTCAACCTCGGAATTCTGCCGCTGGTCTGCTTTTAAACATGCCTGGTGATATTGCCGCGCTCTTTCTTGCCTGTTCTTTTCCACGCTTACTCCATTCTACCTACACTTGTTGAAGCACTGCATAATCGCCCCCCATGCCTATTATTGCAAATACTCCAGAAGCTGTATTGGGTCGCACGGACTCGCTTGATCCGGCCACAACTTGTCGCGGTGTCACCTCCAATGGGCGGCCATGTCGCCGGGCCCTGGCGTCTCCATCGCCATCAGATACACCGGCTTCAAAATCACAACAGACCGACCTATCTGCGATGTACTGCTGGCAGCACAAAGATCAGGCAGCGTCGGTTCCGCAGACGAACAGCGGGGCCAACCCTTCGCGATTGAGGCCCCGTGGCAGTATCGACACTTTAATGGAGCGGTTAGGGTTGATGGATCTTAACGATGCAGGGACTTCAGACAAGCGGCGCAGACAGCGGAAACCAGCACCAAAGAAGCGGACCAGACGTACGATATGCTGCTGCTTCGAGGTAATCGAGGAGGAAGACATTCGGCCGTCGCGGCCGGTCAATGCTCCAACGGAGATGCAACAAGCCCCTGCTGGGAAGCTGTCAACACCAACCCCATCCCTTTCTCCCCACCAGGTTCCTGTTCGACCCAGTAAACCTGGCTCTTCCTCTTCAGGAACCGACGACGACATTCTCTCTTGGATTCCATCTGGCCTTGCGCCGGAGACGACCTCCAACCTCACCGCAGAACTGGCCAAGCCTATCTCGGAAGCCGACGAGCCAGGCTATATCTACATGTTCTGGATGACACCGTCGACATCTGAATCCAAAGAGCTGCCTTCTTCAGAGGTAGCCTCGAACCTCATGCCGCCAACATCCTCCCCAGGACGTGACCGCCGCGTAAGCGATGCGATTCGAACCGCCCGCGATCTCAATGCCTTGGCATCTGCACCAACTCATGACAGCCCCGGCACGCTCCGTTTAAAGATCGGGCGTGCTAACAATGTGCAGCGACGACTCAATGAGTGGAGCCGACAATGCGGCCACCATCTCACGTTGATCCGATACTACCCTTACACGCCCTCCACCCCGCAACCATCGCCATCTCGACACGGCCGCAGCAATGATGACAGTACTGCAACTCTTGTCCCGGGACGCAAAGTACCCCATGTCCACCGCGTGGAACGGCTCATTCATCTGGAGCTAGGAGACGTGCGGATCCGCGACCTAGGGAAATGTCCGGACTGCGGAAGGGAACATCGCGAGTGGTTTGAGATCACGGCAGAGAAGACGTCCCTGAAACGGGTTGACGATTGTATTCGCCGATGGGTGAAATGGGCAGAAACGCATTAGCTATTTACGTAATTCAACATTACTATGTTCGTTGAAGATATTCTGCGAACTTCTCTATTACTGTTCCAGTCAAGTACATGTTGTATGGCATGATAATGATGAGAACAGTAACAAAAACGACAACGGCAGCCTTCATTTAAACCGTTTGTAGTCCGAACTGATTCAACCACCTTCAATCAGTCCCAAATTCCTACCAAATACCCTATGGACAGTCACCGAATATGATCAGCGTAATGATCGAGAACCAGAACCCACCAACAGCAATTATTATCATAGCTTGTGCTAAGAAAACGGCTAGTGCTTAAGCAACATTAATATAACTCCAAGAACGAGGGTTATCATTCGTATTCCTAATATTCCCTCTTGGCTGAGTTCGATAGTAAGAGACATTATATTATCGTTGCCTTTGGTGTGGACAATCTACTCTTATTAATAAGACAGAGACCGGAAACCATAACCAACTCCATCGCTAGTAACAACTATGATATAAACCCATCATACCCATAATCCATTCCTTAAACCCAGTCCCTTTCATTCTATAAACCCTCTCTCCCATCCGTTACCCTCTCCCTTCCCCAAATCTCCAACTCCAACTCCAACAACAAAAATCTCTCAACCAAAACTGCCCAAAGCAAATCAGTTAGCCCACCCATTCGGCAAAGGACCAGGAGGCCACAACCTATTAACCAAGAGACCAAAGAGAACCGTGAAGGCAAATCTGCACGCTCGATAGGTGAGGACGAAGAACCACGTTATAGCCGCCACCACCAGGATCACTGGACTGATGAAGAACATCGAGAACAGGGCGAACACGACGACCGCGATGACGCCGCATACGGCCACACAGAAGAGGAAGATCCCTGTGGGGATGGCAGCTATGATGAGCATAGGGATGAGGATGATTGCGATGATGATGGTGAGGAGAATGGGGATAGCGGGGATCACGGCGAGGTTGTTCATTGCTGCTGTGTGGTATGATGCACTAGTAGTGGTGGAGGAAGACACGGTTGCAGGGTTTATGGTTTGTATTGGGTGAGTGTGTATAGTATGATTGGGTTGGGTAGATGAATGAGTGTGTGTGCGTGTGTTTGTGTAGTTATTGATGATTGTTCTTAGAGAGTGTGTGGTGTAGATGTGGGAGTATAAGCTGTAACTATTTACTATATTCTATGCTGCGGGCGTAGGTAAGTAGTTGTGCCTTCCATATTCGGTAATTAAGATGTAAGGAAGTGGCGGCCTCAGAAACTATCAGGATATCTCATATGGAGTGGAAAACAACAACTTGCGCAGGAATCAAATTTTTGAAATCACGCCGCCACCCAGGGCCCTACAGGCCTCATCTTTTGATAAGTTTCTTATTATTTTTATTGCTATCAATTAATACCAATATTAATTAGTTATCTTGATAATGGTGTTAAAGATAATTAACTAGTCTAGTTTAGCTATATCTATAAGAAAATTAAAATATTTCTAGAAATATACTTTAGATCTATAATATGATGTAAATATACTACTAAAATATTTGGAAAGAAATAAAGATTCTTAGATATTAAAGCTAATTATTAATTATATTAAGAATATACAGGAATTTCTAGTTAATCTTCTGAAGAATTCTTCAGGATAATTCTAGTAATAGAAATATAAGACTTTTTATATAAAGATTAAAATATTATGCCAGAGTATAGAAGAATATTTTTATTTATTAAAAATTATATTAAAGAATTTATTAATCTTTTTTTTTTTATTAATATTTATAATTAAATTAATATTATTACTTAAGAGAGCATATTACCAGTTACTTTAATATAATTAAAATCTGTATTAATAGATATATTATTCTTAGAATTAATAAAGAAGACTTAGATTATTATAAAATTTAATAATCCAGATAGTATAACTAGATATTACTAGATACTTTTAAAAAATATTTTTATAAAAATTAAAAAAATATATATTTAAATTTACCAGGCTGAGGCTTTCTTCTTTCTAATTATTATAAAATTTATTATAGTATAACAACTTAAGTCAGATAACTTAAGTCTTAATTTCTACTTTACTATAGAAATAAAGACTGTCTGCTTATATTTTATATAAATTTATAAATTCTGGAAGAATATGGTTATCTGTATTTTAATCTAAAATATAATAGTTTATAATATATAAATTAAATTAATAAATATAATATAGTCAGAAAGTATTATTAAGATTTTATTAATAAATAATATATTTTATTAAAGTAATAAGACCTAAATCTTATATATAAATTAATTAATAATTTCTTTCCAGGGTCTCTAGAAAAAGAAATTATTAACTTTAATTATTAAATTTATTTCTCCAGTTATTATGAATATGGTAATTAAGTATAAGATTTTATAAAATTTAAAATTTCTGATTATAATTAAGTATAATTAAATAATATAAATATATTAATATTATAATTATTAATAATATAGTTATATAAAAAATATCTATTTAAATAAACCTATTTGTATATACTGTATAAAGTATTATTAGATTTATAAATATTTATATTAATAAACAAGGACTCTGAAAGAACTAAGATATATTAATTATAAAAATATATATTATATAAGAAATAAGTATTATTTAATTTATAAGAAAAAAATATAATAGATCCTGGCTAAACTGGCTAAAAAATTATCTAGTTAATATTATTTTATTTTTTTCTAATTTTAAGCAGCTTTTTTATTAATAAGAACAGTATTAATAAGTAAGCTAATAATATAAAATAATATTTCTAGGAGTAATAATCCTGGAGATACTATTATATTTTTTATTAAAAAAATTAAATATAATATAAACCCAACACCTGTGGAGGTATATGAGATAATAAAAATAATAAATAAAATTAAAAGAAGAAGAGAAAAAAAAAGAGAAAAAAAAAAAAAAAGAAAAGATATAAAAAAAAATATCTAAATCATAGATATTAATATAAAATCTTTAATAATAGAAGAAATTACAGAGCTTATATTCTTATAATTTAATTTCTAATCTGATTAAACTATACTAATTATATAATATATTAAATTATAAATTATGAGAATAAGCAGTATTATATTTATATATATAAAAAGAATTCTTTATATTAATATTTTTAGTAATTCTGAGCTTTCAGCTTTTATATAAATTTTTATAGACCCTGATATACAGCTAGAAGATATATAGCTAGTAATAAAGTAATATAATAATAGTCTGAATATTTTATAATAGATACTCTAGCTTTAATTAAAATAAATAAAATATATTTTATTAATATTATTACTAAGTAAGACGCCTAGTAATAGTTATAAATCTAATATAATAATATATTTAAGAAAATAATATTATATAAAGATACTCCAGCTGAAGGCCTCTTTAAATAATAAATAATTTATAAAATACTATGATTTAAGGAATATTCTTATTATATTTAATAAATAAAAACTTTTTATAGATTATTTAATATAATATGAATAAATTAAAAGATTAAATAATAGTATATTTTCTGTAGGACTTCTAAATTCTTATAATAGATATTATTATTATTTAGAAATTTTGGGAGAATTCTTTTTTAAATATTATATATAATCTAGCTTAAAATTATTAATTATTATATTTAGTAGTTACTACAGATAGTAAAGTACAGGTGTATATATTTATATTTAATAAAATTAATAAAAATAAATAATAATATATAAAATATTTATGTAATATACAGAAATTTTATTTCTATAATAATTATAACTAGACCCTACACTTGCTGAATATATATAATAATAATAATAAAATAATTATAATTACTATAATAAATCTGATATTATCTAATAAGAATTAATTATAAGATAAAGACTGGCTTATACTAGATAATTTTAATCTTTATTATTTTATATAAGGCGGGGAAGCTGTTAAATCTAATTTTAAAATAAATCTTTTATTAATTTTTATAGATAATATTAATCTAGATCTCTAGTTTAAACCAGGCATTATTATTTAGAAATATATAAGATAATAAATTATTATTAATTTAGTTTTTAGTATCTCTGAGTTTATAAGCTGTATAATTATCTATAAAATTATATTAATTATTTATATTAATTCTAATTATTTCCTGATAGCTATAATTATTAATCTAGATATATTATTAGTAAAACCAACTTTAAGAAGAAATTAAAAAGTTTTAAATATAAAGAAAATACATGAGTTTATAAAGATAAATCTAGAAAAAAAATTATAATAATATATAAATAGGGATCTTATTCCTGCTCAGATTAATATTATTATAAATTATTTTATAAAAATAATACAGTATACTATTATAAAGTTAATTCTATAGATTAAATTTAGTAAATAAATTAATTCTGGCTTTATTCTAGAATACTATAATATAATTAAAATAATAAGAAAGATAAGGTATATATATAAAAAAAAATAAATAAATAAGAAGTAGAAAAAATATATAATAATAAAAAATAAGAAAATAAAGATTATTAAATAAGTAATACAGAGAATCTATTAAAATATTATATATAGAATTATTAAAAAGAAGTCCTGTAATATCTGATAAATCTTTTACTAAATCTAAAATAGAAATAGAGATAATAATATTATTTTAATTTTATAAAGTCTATCTGGTAATATAAAGATTATAAAATAAAAAATTAAGATTTTCTAGTATATCTTTTTTCTAGAATTTCCTGAAATTAATTTATCTAATATTAATATAATTAAAGAGTCTAAGATTATTAAATTTTCTTTAATTATAAGCTAGAAAATATAAAATATTATTAAATATATCCTGGCAGATAAGATACCTAGTATTAATATTATTTTTAATTATATATAGTATGTGTTAATAAATAAAAAGATATTTATTAATATATTTATTATAATCTTTAATATCTGTATACAGATTAGATATAATCTTAAATACTTCCAGAAATTAATTATAGTAATTTTCTATAAGAAGGGCTCCTGAGACTTTTATTTATTTAAATTATATAAATTTATAGTACTGCTCAACACCCTGGACAAGATACTAGAATTAATTATTATTATATATATTATATAAATAATAGAAAACTACAGTTTACTTCTTTACAGGTATTTAGAAGATTATAAAAATATTTTAATTAATTATATAATCTAGATAATCCTTAACAGAATCTATAATATTTAGAGGAGAAATTATATTATAAACTTACTTTTATTAGATATGTTAGAAGTATATAACTATATATTATATATATATTTTTTATATAATCTCTAATAAATTAAATTAAGTTACTTCATTCCATGGATGGTAGTATTTTTATATAATTATATAATTTAATTCAGAATATAGAAGTATCTAAATAAGCTATTATTAATATTAAATAATATTTTATAAGATTTATTTATTTTATTTATATTATTTTTATTATTTAATATTTTCCTGCTCTGTAACTACTCTAAATAATTTTCTAAAAAAAAGTCTTAAATATTTAGCTAGGTAGATAATACAGTAATCTTAATTATTTTTAGGAATTATACTACTAATAAACAGCTGCTAGAATAAGTCTTTATTAAAATTAATATATAATTATACTGCCACGCTTTTAAGTTTATATTTAATAAATTTAAATTTATTTATTTTAGGAACCCCCGCGTCCCTGATCCTGATTTAAATAAACTAGATAAATTACTAAAAATAATTAATATCTGGAAATACTATAAATAAGAAAACTATAACTGTTTATTAGTAATAATTCCTATTTTTTTAGAATTAGAGTTAATTATTATTTATTTCTCTGAATCAGTCTGTTATCTTAATATTTAATTTAATAAGATTTTTTTATTTAATATTTACTAAGTTAAAGTAGTTATTAAAACCAGTAAAAATCTTAAAATTCTCTGGAATATTATAGACTCTATATAAAATATCTTTATTATTCTTATATAATAAGTCTACTATACAGTTATAATTTTATAATTATTATATAAGATTATTATATAGTACAGTCCAGCCAGCTGATAAATTTCTACTAAATAATAAATCTATATAAAAGCAGAGTTTACTAGAATTTAAAAATATATAATTATTTTAATTAATAAAATATTTAAAAGCACAGCGGTAGCTATACTTAATATTAAACTTTATTTATTATTTATGAGATAGCTTATACAGTAAATAATTAAAGAAACTATTTTATATATTCAGATAGAACCAGAGATTATCTAATCCTGTAGCCTAAACTATTAATATAATAAAAAAAAATTTAAATTAAAAGAAATAAGTCCTTTTAAAATTTTTAAATAAATAAAAAATATAGTTTTTACTTTTATCCCACAGCAGAAAGAGATATAAAAAACTTATAAAATATTTATACTAGCCTTCTGGAAGCTGTATATTTAATATAATATTTAATTTTATAAAACTATGCTTATTAAGTATAACTAGATATATTATATATAACTAACTTTAATTATCTTATATATAAATAGCAGTAATTATTATAGAAATATTAGAATTTTTATAATTAATATTTATACTAGACAAATTTAAAAAATATATCTAGATATTAAGACAGATTCAAGTGTGTATATAATTAAATTAAAAAAAATTAAGATAATTTTTTTTCTTATAAAAAGTATTCTGTCAAGAAATAATTTTAATATATATATTTTTATTAACAGCTAGACTATAATCTAGATAATAAAAGCCCCTGACTATTTTTCTAAATAATTATATATAAAAATTATTTATAACAGATTCAGAGTTCTGTAAGATACAGATCTTATAATTTACTAGATCTCTATATATATAAAGATTAAAGAAAATAAAATTACAGATTTTAAAATAAAATAAATAATAAAATATAAAATTAGATTAGAATAATAAATAATCCAGCTTATATTTACTGCTAAGAAAATTATTTATAATAAATTTAATAATAAATAAACTAAATAATAGAAAATAAAATATATAATTATATTTACCAGACATCTAGTTAAGATCTCTAATAAAAAAATAATAAAATTTTATAAAAGCTTATCTAAGATATATATATCTGTGATAATACAGATATATATATAAAAAATTAATCTTATATATTTTTTTTATAAAATCAAGATATAAAAGAGTGACTAATATAACTGTAGAAAGAAGTTATAAATTTTTAAGTATATTTTTTTAATCTGTTTCTATTTTATAAAATTATATAATTAAATATTTAACAAGATCACTGTACACACAGATCTAAGAAATAAGATTATTAAATATAATTTATTTATATTAGACCTGCAGGTAATTTATTATATTATTAAATTTATATTATAGATAAATTTACTCAGATAATTTAATTAAATTAAATTTAATCCTGAACCAGAGTTTAATTTAAGTTAGAAATATATAGGCCTCCGGGCTATAAAAATAGATATTAAAAATATTAAATAAAAGATCTTATATACACCCTGTGTGAGTTAATAAAGAAAAATATATATATTAAAAAAAATAAATATATTAAAAGCAGAATATAAATAAAGAATAAAAAGATAATAGCTTATAAGTAACTGACTAATCAGTTATAATACTAATTTATCTTTTTACTTTGCTTTGTATTATTTTTATTATATTTAATTATATTTAATTATAATAATAACCTTCCTATATTACAGTATATATTATCTTAAGTGTTAACTGTAAGTTTAAAAGATTTGACAACATTCAGGATCATATTTCTGCTTTAAATAGTGAAGTACCTGCATAGCTAGCATCTTACTTAACAGGCTCAATCAGGTATAAGAATATGAATTGAATTGAATTGAATTGAATCTCATATGGAGTGCAGCTAAGCCATATTAGGTTTATCATACAACCATCATAGTACATAACATAGGAAAGTTTATATATGTTGTACTTGCCTGGGTAGCACCCTCCATAGTGCCTCTGGAGGTGCCCCTGGGAGTATTAGTCTTAGTAGTGGCCCTGGTAGTGACTCTCAGGGGGGACTCTTGGGGAGCTTCGGAGGGCTTGGGGGGAGGAGGGACCTTAGTGGTTGCCCTAGTAGCCTCCGGGGTGGTTCTCTTGGTAGGGCTCTCTAGGAGAGTATTCCTAGAATTACAGATTCCAACTATAAATCTGGGCTTGCTATAGTATTCTAGTACCTAACTTTAGGGCCTTACATCCCGTAGCGGCCTCCGTAGTGCCCTAGAAGGTAGTAGTCTCGGGGGGGTGGGGGAGCCCTGGAAGGTCACTAGTGGCCTTAGTAGTTAGTACGAAGTACTTAGCTGTCATAGGCTGTTTCCCAAGCTCATAGTCACATGACCGTATCTGCTCGATATGGAATAGCCCTCACGGCTAGAGTAGGAGCCGTATGCTTAACTAGTGGTATGGTAAGAGCTGTCATTGCAGATTACCCGTCTGCAAGGTGGTATGTCACGTAACGGTAATTGAAAGTAACTTTCTCGGCGCTGTCTCGGTGGATGATTTGATTACTCAATGTCAAGAGAGGGCGCAATGGGATCCCTGTATTCAACTCAAAAACAGATAGTGGAATCTTCTTGGCGTGCTCTGGAGGTTCGAACACGAAGATGAGTCAATTGTTCACCGGCGAGATGGGTCTTTTGCGCGAATTCATCGGCGGATCGGCGGCAAGCCGAGGGCGCCTTCCGGCCCGCCGCTAGCCTGGAAAACGGAGTTGAGCTGTTGCTCCGGTCCCTTCCATTGGTATAGGTATGATTGTTTATAGGTATAGGAGATCATTATATCAGAGGCGATATTTTGGGAAAGATGTGTGAGATTACTGGCTAGCTATAGCTAGGTCAGACGATCAAATCTACTATGGAACGTTGAAGTGCGCCAAGGAACCCGAGGTTAAGAAAGTCTAAATGAAAAAAATGAAAAAAAAAAAGTCCGTCTAACCACCGCATTTCTATTACTCGAAAGATAGTAGATCATGTGCTCATGGCTCATATCAACAATGTACTTAAGACAAATCGCCTTGACGGCAGCAAATGCAACACAAGTGTACAAAAACACAGTAGACCAGCTTTTCCAACGCCCGCGATGAAAATAAGTCTCTAGAATGATTCTCGCTTACCATCCCCGCTTGGCCAGCTTGTCGGCCTCGGACATCTGCGCAACGTTGATGCCCACCATAGCCTCACCCAAACCCTCGCTCACCTCGGCAAGAACTTTAGGGTCGCGGAAGTGAGTGACGGCCTGCACGATGGCCTTGGCGCGAGCCTTCGCATCGCCGGACTTGAAGATACCGGAACCAACAAACACACCATCGCAGCCCAGCTGCATCATGAGCGCCGCATCGGCGGGGGTGGCAACGCCACCGGCAGCGAAGTTCACCACGGGCAGACGGCCCTTCTCGGCCGTCTCACGAAGCAACTCGTAGGGAACCTCCAGCTGGCGGGCAAACTGGCGCAGCTCGGGCTCGTAGTCGGCAGAGGACTGGTAGATAGCACGGGCGCGGGCGATGTCCGAGCTGACCTGGCGCATGTGCTTGACAGCTTCCACGACGTCTCCGGTACCGGCCTCACCCTTGGTGCGGATCATGGCAGCACCTTCCGAGATACGGCGAAGAGCCTCACCCAAGTTACGGCAGCCACAGACGAAGGGAACCTTGAAGTTGTGCTTGGTGACGTGGTAGACGTCGTCGGCGGGGGTCAGGACTTCCGACTCGTCAATGTAGTCGACGCCAATGGCTTCGAGGATCTAGTGGACGGTGTGTCAGTTTGTGGCGAAACGGACAGCCGTGAAGGAAAGTTGATTGTAGCTTACCTGGCACTCAACGAAGTGTCCAATACGGGCCTTGGCCATAACGGGAATGGTAACGGCCTTCTGGATCTCCTTGATCATGCCGGGATCGGACATGCGAGCCACGCCACCCGTAGCTCTGATGTCGGCGGGGACACGCTCGAGGGCCATGACAGCGGCGGCACCAGCCTCTTCAGCAATGCGAGCCTGTTGGAAAATTGAATGTTAGCAACGATTGGCACAGATTGAGCTTAGGGATCCTATGTAGAGGCATACCTGTTCCGCGTTGACAACATCCATGATCACACCACCCTTCAACATCTGAGCCAAACCGGCCTTCAGAGTGAAGGTGTTGGCAGTGCCGTTGGAATCGCCATTCTGCTGGGAAGCCATTGTGGAGGGAAGAAAGGTTCAATGGAATGAAGACCAAGAGTATGTACGAGAAGAGAAGTCCAGAAGGAATGAAGGCACCCTAGGGAATGGAGAGGAAGTGAGTAGGAGGATGTCGAGAGAAAGAAAAGCAGGAGTGAGTCAACGGCCGACGAGGAACAACTACTAAGTACTCCGTACTGAACTATCAGTAACGCCGCCCGTTCGCCTCCGCGGAGACGGGGGGCAGCATCTGGACCAACCACTGCCGGTTCCTGCTTTCTACCCCTCGATTTTTTCCCCGCGGCGGCCGACTTTTTCCTGCCGTCGTTCGCAGGGCGGCCGTGGCAACCAATCACTGCCCGTCCGTCCCTCCTTTGCTGCCTATAGAGTTGGTCACGTGATACATAGTCTGGTGGATTTCCCGCGGTTTTCCACCTTGGCGTATCGTAATGCTGGTCACGTCTGGTCATGCAGGTCGTGTGTATGGTCACACCCGTATTCCCCGTCAACTACTAGTAGTATTATCCTTAGTGCCTCAGGCATTAGAACTAACTGCGGTCCTCGTCTCCAATCACCTTCCTATCCGAGGCATGCTTGCTTGATTTGCTTCATCTCCTCATTCTCATACTAGCACTGGTGCCCACCTCAACACCTTCTCTCCGTCCATAGCCATTGACTACAAAATTTATTCAATCTCTTCTTTCTATCTCAAGAGAATACCTTCCGCTCGTCCTCGTACAATACTCCCTTCCTCTCCAAACATATCCTACCACAAATTACCCAGACCAGGGTATCTACCTCTCAGACTAACCCCCGTGACGTCACCTTACGCATACCGAGGGCGCAACTCCAGAACAGCTGAGAACCATAATCATAATAACCACAACCTGCAGCGCCCTTCCAGGACCTCCTCATTCCATCCCATCCCTATAATCCATTCCTCCAAACCCCATCCCATTACCAACAACCAGAATCAGACGCCAATAACAACTCAATTGCCTCACCATCCCCCATCTCCCAAACAAGCCCCCTCCTATCCCTATCCATCGCAAACCACAATTGTCGCAACCAACAATGGCCTTCCTCCTCAGCCGCACAACAACCACTCTCCTAGGCACCGGCCTCGGTGTCGGCCTCTCCCTCTCCCTCCACCCACTTTCCCCCTTCCGCGCACCCCCAATGCAATGCCAATACACCGCTCCCTACTACCGCCCCGAATCCCAAATCTCCCCGGACTCCGGCTGGGCCATGGACTCTCAGGACCCGTTGCTGCGCAAACAAGGCACCACCAGGAACTCGAGTCATAATACTTCTGGTGGCGGGATCCTGACGGCCTCGAACATGCGCCAGGTCAGTCTGGGCAGCGTGCTGGGGTTGGTTGTTGGTATGGGTTTGAGGGCGTTTTCGAGAGTGTTGGTGGTGCTCTTGGGGATGGGGATTGTTGCTGTTGAGGTGGGTTGATTGATTGTTCATTCCTTTTTCCCTTTCTGTGTTTGGATTTGATTGGTGATGTGTGTACTGATATGAATGTAGTGGGCTGCGGCGAGAGGATATAATCTGCTTCCGGTCAACACGGTGCAGAAGTACTTCAAGCGGGTGGATCTGCAAAAGACGGTGTCGCATCATATTCCCTTCAAGATTAGTTTCGGGGCTACGATGGGGTTGGCTGCATTTGCGCAGTTCTAGGCAGACTATGTTGAGATATGCGGTATGTATGTGATATGGTAGTATCGCATCTCGAAGAATCTATGTATCTTGTCTAGCGGATGGATAAACACTGGGCTTACTACGCTCCAAATGCTGCAATAAGTATTCTGTGTTATACAGGGTATCATGGATTTATGCCATGCCATGCAAGGCGCTATACTAGCCTATCTTATACTATACTATCTATCAATCTATCTTTCTGTCAGTCAGCAATCAACTCAATACCAAATCTTCCAAAACACCCTCCATCTCGTCACGCGCCAATGGGACTCCCAGGATCTCCATCCCACTCGTATCCATTCGCGAAGTGATCATCTGATGATCATGGAACTCCTTCAACAGCGTCCGGAACATCATCTCCGATGAGGCAATGAACTCTTCCGCCGCCTTTTGATACAGCATCCGGAACTCAATGCCCGTTTCCTCTCCTCGGCCGTTGCTGCCATCCCCTCCTCCATTACCCCCACCATCCATGTCATCATCCGACATGTGTCCCTCATCCGCCATGGATAGCAGCTCCGTAAGAAGTAACCGATATAGATTCCTCGCGTTCTCAGGCAGACTCTTCAGCACGAACTCAACACCCTCCTTACCACCGACACGACGGCCCTTTCTTCCCAGCAGAGTGCTGACCTCCTCAACGACATCAAACTCGGTATCAAACGGCGCGAAGGTTGTACAGTCGTGGAAGACGAAGTTGAACTGGTCACGCAGACTGAGATCCCACATCAGTAACAAATTCGGGGTATCCGCCGTCGCGAGAAGATGGATTTTCGGCGTAGCGGCTAAACGGGCAAGGAGGGCTTGGTTCGCTGCCCGACGGAGGGCAGGCGCATCGATGGAGTTGATGAGAACGGTGATTGGCTTCTGGGAGGATCGGGACTTGAGGACGGACTGAAGCAATTCGAGGACTTCTTGGGGCTGAGAGCCCATTTTGGAAGGAATATCGGCGCCCAGGACGGCGGTGACGATCGTGGCGAAGATGGAACGGATGGACATGTTGGGCGTGTGTCCATTGACGATGACTACGGAGCTTGAGGCGGAACTGCTGTGGTGACGGTGGTAGAGCCAGTCTGCAAATTCTTGGAGAAGGCGGCGCTTGGAGCCGTAGCCGTACAGGCAGATATTGAAGCCTTGGTCGAATTCGAAGTCCCACTGGGGAAAGGACCGGCAGTGGAGGTCGAGGAGAAATGATTTCTCTTGTTTGTATGGGTCTGCGTATTGTGACATCCTTTCGAAATACTCCTCGTGCGTTAAGAGGTTTACTTTGCCTAGATTGTTGTTCGATGTACGGGGTGGTCCGGCGCGGTTTTGGAAGAAGTATCGCTCATGAGCCGGGAGTTCTCCTTCTGGGGTGGGAGAACGCTTGTTCTTTGCGCCTTTTGGTCGTCCTGCACGACGCTTGGGTGTCGGTGCTCCTTCTGTCGCACCATTTGCGGCGGGTTGACTAGACTCCTCCTCGATGGATTCTAATAAACCTTTCCCTGTCGCCGATGCCTTGCTGGGAGCCTCGTTGGTATCATCTTGTAGAATCTCCTCCGCAAGACGGTCAGCGCCGTCCCAGATGTCTTCGTCATCCTGTTCGAGTAGAAGACGAGCGCTCTTCTTCTTAGCGGACCGGTCGGCACGGGCTTTCGACGGAGTTGCAACAGTGGACTTTTTCGTGGGCGTTGAGAATAGATTCTTCGCTTTGGCCTTTTGTGTCGGGGTCTTCAACCCTGAAGCTTTGAGAGCGGCTGGGGTGTTATCGGTCGTGGGTTTTTGAGGTGTTGATTTCACTCGTTTCGTAGGGGTGGTGGTAGCTTCAGGGGTTCGTTCACGTTCACCGTTGGTGTTCCCATTTACGGTGCCATTGGTGGCCGTAGTCCTCTGCCTCTTGGGCGTAGAGATAGGGAATTGGTCATCGGATTCTGGATGCTTGCGTTTCATTTTAGTCAATGGGTCCGGGGAGGTAATCGAAGCAGCTTCGGGGGAATGGCGGAGAGCAAATACCATTCGGGGCACAACAAAGCTCTTCTGGAGGTCCAGAAGGAACGACGAGCACTACAGAGGACGCGAGGGATGAGCGCGCTTGCTGGGAATGCTGATCGCTGATAGATCTGGTCGGCTTCCCTCGTGGCTACTTTTTTGCCCTGCGATGGGCGCGTCTGGAACGCGCAGCAAATCAATCAATCAATCAAAGGCAGGCCCGACGGTTTCTCCGATTCCGCGATATCGGAGCGGCATTTCATCGCCGCGAATCGCATCACTTCACCTTTCCTGTTTCCGGTGCTTTGCGCTTGTCCTGTTCTTATTTCTTCCATTGAGACTGCTCACTTGGTTTGTCTGGCAGTGGTCTACACGTCCACTTTGCCTTGAGCGAATTAGTTGCGGTCATTAGGCCCCTGACAAGTCGAGCGAGTCAATTCGGTGAGTCATTTACCTACTTAAACTTATCTCCGATCCTCTCTCCTGCAGGTATATATACCCAAGGACACTCTTGCAGCCCTGGAGAAGGCATCCACACCCATTGGATTTCTCCAATATAAATTCCCACAATCGCAGGGAGCAGTTTTACTAACATCTGCTCATCTGCCCCAGGAAAAAGAAATCCCAATGGCTTTGCCTACCAACTCGGCGGCCACTACCACCATGGCTACCTTCGCCCGCATGGTGAAGGGCCAGGTGCGTTACTACTCTGCGCCCTTGGATATGGCCATTCCCGCCTCCAAGCAGAAGTATATCCCTGCCTCCGGTACCTACCCTAAGGGCTTCTCCGTCTCCGGAACCCACGTCGGCGTGAAGGCATCCAACACCAGATTCCCGGACCTGGCCCTAATCTCCTCCGAGACGCCCTGCTCCGCCGCCGCCGTCTTCACCACCAACAAGTTCCAAGCCGCCCCGGTCCAAGCAAGCAAGAACACCCTGAAGACCACCCAAGGCGAAGGCATTCGGTCCGTGGTAATCAACTCGGGCTGCGCCAACGCCGTGACAGGTAAAGGCGGCCTGGAGGATGCCGTGAGCATGGGCAGCAAGGTAGACGAGTGCAATGGCCTCGCCCAGCCCAGCACTCTCGTCATGAGCACCGGTGTCATCGGTCAACGGTAACGACCCCTCCCAATTCTCCCATCGTCACCTCATCACTAACAATCCCATCCTCACAACAGCCTCCCCATTTCCAAGATTCTCAACAAAATCCCCACTGCGCACTCGACCCTCTCCTCCACCCACGATGCCTGGCTCACAACCGCCCGCGCCATCTGCACAACAGACACCTTCCCCAAGCTCCTCTCCCAGACCTTCACCCTCCCCTCGTCCCCGGACCGCACGTACCGCCTCGCCGGAATGACCAAAGGTGCCGGCATGATCCACCCGAACATGGCCACGCTCCTGGGAGTCCTCTGCACCGACGCGCCCATTGCCCCCTCAGCCCTCCAGCCGCTCCTCAAGCACGCCGTATCCCGGTCCTTCAACTCCATCTCCGTCGACGGCGACACCAGCACCAACGACACCATCGCCATCCTGGCCAACGGCGCTGCCGGCGGCGCACCCATTACCTCGACCTCATCCGCAGACTACACAGCCATGCAGAACGTCCTGACCTCTTTCGCGCAATCTCTCTCGCAACTCGTCGTCCGGGACGGCGAAGGCGCCACCAAATTCGTCACGGTCCGTGTGCAGAACTCCCCCGACTACGAGTCCGCCCGACTGATCGCATCGACGATCGCGCGGTCCCCGCTCGTCAAGACTGCTTTGTATGGAAAGGACGCGAACTGGGGCCGGATCCTGTGCGCGATTGGCTACACGCAGGGCGTTGCGGAGGGTACGGTGGTGCCGGAACGGACTAGTGTTAGCTTCAAGCCTGTGGATGGCAGTGCGGAGCTGAAGTTGTTGGTGAACGGCGAGCCGGAGCAGGTGGATGAGGATCGCGCGTCGGTTATTCTGCAGGAGGAAGATTTGGAGATTGTGGTTGACCTGGGTGGTGGTGAGAAGGGCGAGAAGGGTCTTGGTGGGGAGGAGGCGGTTTATTGGTTCTGTGACTTCAGTCACGAGTATGTGACTATTAATGGTGATTACCGGACTTAGGTGAGTGTGAGTGAAAAGTGAATACCGATGTTGCAGTGGAAATGGTACTGCAGCTGATTGTGTATAAGTGTGGTTTCGGTATATACCCGCAATTGTTACCTTAGTTATAGATCTGCATCAGACACCACCCCCTTGCAGTTGAAGTAGAAAGGCACCCCAGATGGTCAAGCCAATTAAGTTAATTTTAGATCTTTTGTCAATATGGTTACAAACCAGGTAGGTGCTATGTACAGCTGTGGCGTGGACGTATCTTCGTAGAGAAGATCTTCCCCTCCTGCAAATTGTTAAAAACTAGCCATACATCCATCAAGAACTAAATAATCCAGATCCCAGCCACAACAGCACTCTACCCGAGAAGAACAGAAAGTTGCAAGAACAAACATAAGCCCTCAAACTTCTTCTCATGCTTTCATCAAAAAAGGGGCCTTATTTAGTTACCCGGAACAAGGCCCTTGAGGCCCGATCCAATGTCGCCCTCACGGGCGGCAATTTCGAAGTATCCGTATATAATTCTGCAGAGAGATGTTAGTAGTTACTTCAGAAGACTCGAGACAATAGCGAAGACTTACGTAACGGCAAGGAGGATACCAGTACCGCTGCCAAGAGCACCAAGGAGGTCAGAAGCGACGGACAGGGCACCAATGCAGGCACCACCGAAAGCAGCGGCAGTAGGGATGACACGCTTGAGCTCCTTGTACATGCTCTGCTCACGGTGACCAGCCATCACGAGGCCCTGGTCCTTGAGCTGCTTAGCAACATCACGGGGAGCAGAGCCGGAAACCTCGATCCAAGTCTTGGAGAAGAGAGCGCAAGCGACCAGCATGAAGGTAATGTAAACGGCAGTGTGGATGGGGTCAAGAAGGGCCTCCTTGAAGTTCAGGGGAGGAGACATGTAGTAGGCAATGCCGGAAGCGGCGTGGAGCTGGGCAGAACCCTCGCGAGGCTCCCAAACACCGAGAAGCTTGACAAGGAGGTTGTCAGAGAAGCGAGAGTAGAGCATCTGACTGATGAGGAAGATGTTGGAGCACAGAGCAGACTGAAGCATGATGGGCATGTTGGAGGTGTAGAACAGGCGAACAGGGTAGGAACCACGCATGCCACGCTGGCGGGAGGACTTGACGGGGATCTCGACACGGAAGCCCTGGAGGTAGATCACAGCGGCGAAAACGAGGAGAGTGGCCAGCAGGTTCATGATGTTGGGGAGGTTCTGGCGGTAGAAAGCCTCACGAAGAGCACGCTGCTTGTCGGACCAGGTCAAGAGAAGGTGGAAGAGGGCAATGATGGCACCCTCGAACTCGGGACCACGGCCAGTGTTGATGGTCGTGGGGGAGAAAGCCTTCCAGACGATCGACTCGCAGATGTTGGTCGCGATGAACAGAGAGATACCGCTACCAAGACCATAGCCCTTCTGGAGGAGCTCATCAAGCAGAATGACAACCAAGCCAGCAACGACCAGCTGAACAATCAGGAGGACACAGATACCGGCACCAAGGTCACTGGGCTGGCCGTAAAGACCAGTGAGGACGTAGACGCAGGCCTGACCGAAGGACAGGATGATAGCGAAGAGCTTCTGAGCGGTCTGATACAGTTCACGGTCGGTCTTGAGGTCCAGGTTGACATCGATGAGGTGGGTACCAGCGAGGAGCTATCAGAAAAGCCACATATTAGCAAATGCCCAATATCCGAATTCAAATCGCGAATTTCCCATCACATACCTGGAAAACCATGCCGGAGGAGATGATGGGGGTGATACCCAATTCCATCAGGGTACCCCGGTTACTGGCCAGCATCATACGGAGCCAGTACAGAGGGTCGGAGGTGTCAGAGGAGACAATTCCGTACAAGGGCATCTGACTCATGACCAGGAAGATCAGGAGAGTCAACTGCAGAAACAATCCATTAGCTTAGAAGCTCTTGTCGAGCTGGACAAGTATCACGTACCCCCGTCCACATCAACTTCTGGTTGAAGGGAACCTTGGTTTCCGGGGCGGCCACCTCCGGGAGGAGGGGCGTGAAAGGCTTGATGAGATCGAGAAACCGGACTAGAATTGAGTATCAGCATTTGCTGACCCATTGAGGTAAAAGATAGAACGCTGTCGCGAAAAGGGCAGCGATCGCGTGCAAGACTCACGTCCGCTCATTGTGACTGTTGCACCTCCCAGAGCTGCAGGATTACTCGAATAAAAGGGGAGGGAAAGAAAGAAAGGAAAGCTGGAGGCGAAAACCAGCTGAAGGAATGGAGGGAAATTACAAAAGAAGAAGGAGAAGAAGTGAAGACGACGGGAAGAGAGAGAGGATGGAGGAGGAGAAAGGGAGGAAGCGATGAGGTCGACGGGGATTGCGGGTGCGATCCAGAGTCGCCTCGCTGGCCACTTTGCGCCCACCCAGCCACGCTAACCCGTTGAGGCCACTTGGTCGCTTTCCTCCGCCCCTACAAGAATTATAATGTTCACAATGCAGCACTATGAGATGGGAACGACCAATGATCTGTTTGTATGGTAGGGTATTCGACAATTCTAACAAAAATAGTAAAAGTATCTCTTTCAAAAAGTACTCTATCTAGGTATCTCAAGGTATCACTGTATAACGGTCATATTTCGCCGTTTCCTCCCAATAAAGGCCGTGGCTTTCTGGTATCCGCACGCTTCGGTCAACGTAGAGCAAGCATACCAAACTGTCAGGGCCCAACAAGACAGAGACAATCATCAATCACGTTCTCCAACTCCCCGAGTCGCTCCTTCAGTCCTTTGTTCTCTTCCTTCAAGATCCCCATGACGCTCCAGGCTTCCGAGGAAGGAACCCCATGACAGATGTTACATTTGGAGCTGTTGGTCCACGAGCTGGCGATGCTCCTCGGTGTCAGCCCTTTTATAACCCGATCATAAGTAGATGGACGCGCAGGCGTTGGTGCTGGTGCAGGTGTTGGCGCTGGTTTGAGCTCTTTCTGGCTCTGTTGTGCAGGAGCAGCTGTACTGGGTGTAGACAAGGCGATCTGCGAGATGTTGGGGGATGGCGCGACCGTCGACGCTGGAGACTCGAGCACCTCGCGGCGGGAGAAGACACTCTCTGCAAGGCTCTCGTCTCCTGAATCGAAGCCCGAGTCGCTTGTAAATGTACCATTGCTGGCGCGTTTGAGGCTCCGCTTGGGGGTCTGAAGTTCAGCCCCCAGGTCAGAGGTACTCTCGTCGTCGCTAGACCGAACCAGCGTGATGCTGCGCAGACGTGCCTCTTCTTCTCGGCGACGTAATTGCCGCTCATGCTCCAGCTCTTCTGCCATAGCCTTCATCGCTTTTTCTTGTTGGATGACTTTCTCGGCCATGCCATCTAACTGGATCTTGAGGTTCCCGATGCGTGTCCGAGTAACCTCCAGCTCCTCTTGCTTTTCATTCTTGTCGGCCAGAGCTTCATGCAAGGCGAATGTCCTCTGTTTGTATGCAGCCTGCAGCCGCCTAAGTACAGTATCTGCGTTTTGTCTTAGGGCGTCAAAGGCTTCCCGACCTTCCAGATTACTGAATCCAGTCGGGAATAAAGCGGCGTTGATATCGAGGTTCAAGAACTCGTCCTGGGCAGGTTCGGGCAGCTCCGGTCTGCTCTCCCCCTGTCTCTTTAATCCGAAGAACGAGAAGGGACTTGATGATGTAACCTGTTTCAGAGGCGATGGCGCAGTCATCCGCTTCTGAGTTCGGCTTGTCAGGCCCGATGGGACGTTGGGCGACCCGTAGAATTCGCGACTGGCGCGCTTCTCCATGTCGTCTGTGGCGGCCGAGTCCTGCTCTTCTGACTGATACACTACTCCTAAGTTGACCGGTTCCGACTTTCCTTGAAACCAGCCCGACAAGCGCTTTGCGCCTTCTTCAAGTCTCTTTCTGGCAGTGTTCTCAACTGGTGGGTTCGAGGGAGTAGTGCCGGAGTCCAAGTCTTCGTAGGTTTTGGGTTGATCGGAGAAGAGCTTCCTGGACGGCAGAGGGGCTTGCCGCGGGATAATCTCGGTGT
The DNA here is from genome assembly GCF_003184835.1 of Aspergillus costaricaensis CBS 115574. Taxonomy (NCBI): domain Eukaryota; kingdom Fungi; phylum Ascomycota; class Eurotiomycetes; order Eurotiales; family Aspergillaceae; genus Aspergillus; species Aspergillus costaricensis. The sequence continues at coordinate 740,526 of NW_020291816.1, forward strand.
TCGCCCGACGGTGAGAGGGGTGTGAAGGATATTGTTTCGGCGGTAGTGGGGATAACGCATCCGAGCTCGGTGCTAAAGAAGTTACAGGGGTATTCTGGTGGGCAGGTTGATTGTCGGCGTAAGGCTGACAAGTCTCTTCGATTTCGGTCGATGCGACCGCTGTCGAGGATACTTCCGCAGTAGTATTGCTACTCGCAGGCGTGGCTGTAGTTGACGGGTGCTCGGGGTCGCGGAGCATTGTTGAGGTCGAAGGTGACTGGACGGTAGGTGGGAAGGGATGGGGCCTGGAATGACGAAGGGTCGCGGTCGGTCGCACCACTTGGACACGGACTGGAATGCCACGTCGATTCGTCGTCCAATCCAATGCACGGTCACGTATGCCGCGGTCACTCGTCTGCGAGGAAGCAAAAGGGGGAGGGAAGAGAGGGGAGGAGAAAGACGGAAATGAGTAGCTCCCGAAGCTGTCCCTCTAGATCTTCTCTTCTTTGGTGGATTGCGGGGCGATAAACAAGGAATTGATAGAGGATCAAGCGTGAAAACGGTTTAGCAATGGGCCGAAAGTCGACGGTGTATACGTTATGGACAATAGCCTAAGTGGAAACAGGACGCGATTGTAACAGATGTTCTTCAGGTTGATGAACTCGACCGCCAAGCGATAAGTGATCAGACGGCGTACCCGCACGTGCCCCTGTCAGCGACGAGTGCTGAGGATCCTGCACGATCTATCTAGGAGTGGATGGAGCGATCTTGGAGAATTCAGAGCCGGACTGTCTTAGTTGGTGTTCAGAATGTTCGATATGTGGTCAACAATCTGACGAGGAATCGTGATGGATCCTTTAGGTCAAGGGACCACGAAATATCGCGAGGTTGGGTATGTATTCTTAGAAGTCATGCTCCGCCAAACAGCAAAAAGCCGGTGGCTGAACAACCTTCTCTTTGCTCCACCACGAGGCCCTGCGCTAGATGAGTGGTGGATGAAGCGGGTGGTTACATGGCCTTCGAGTGATATTGTGCTGTCATGATCTTTTATTAGGCACAAATTCGCCCCATTCCCTCAGCTCCCCTGAACCGGGCAAGCAATGACTCCAGACGGCGCATGAATACCTTTCCATGACCCGACGACGTCATCTGTAGTACTGGCAGAGGCAATGGTCTCCTTGATGACTGGATAGTGGCATATACCATTGACGCCACGTCCTACGCAGTGACCAAAACGGTGATGCCCCTTTTCCGCTGTCATTGCTGGGCAGGCCCTGGGGTGCTTAGAGTCTGGACTCTTGGGGTCCCGTTTCATGCGGTTTAGTTCGCAGACGATCCTCTCCTCCGTGAGATTAAGCAATCTCGGGGTTAAGCAATCATTTGCGGAGGATAAGGGGGACACAGCAATATCCACTGTGTTCGATCGTTGTCAGTACTCCATCCTTCAACCCGACTGGATGAATGAGTCTGAAGACCAGGCCTCAAGGACGTCTGGCATGTACGGTTCGGAAATATGTATGTACGTAGTCGGCTTTATACCGTGGAACCTGCGAGCCATAGATAGTAGATTTGAATGTGCGCTGCGTGCACTCGAGCTGCAGCGATGCATCGAGTCGTTTCTGGTTTACGAGGCATGGTTGCCTAAGGCTTGTGGGGTCACATGCTCTCGTCTCTACCAACTGATTATTTCATTGTCTAGTCTGCTGATAAGGAGGGTATGAAGTATACTATACGCATAGTACATCAGGGTCTACTTAGTATAGGATTAGAAATAACTGAAGCGTCTGCTCATCTGGCACTTCTATTAGTACTACCACTGCTGTACTAGTAAGTAACTTCCGGTATATATTTCCAAATAGTAGGCGCTAGTATATAGTAGTAGTAGTATACATGCCACCCCCCTGGTCTACACCTCCTGAATATAGTAGTCATCATCATGGATTACTAAACTTTGATTGCAATAACTAGTTATATCATGATATTACAAACAAATTACTTCATAATGTCCATTGTGGGCTAGTACTAAGACTCTGAACCTGAGGATGCATGTCGATGTTGATCACTCTCACTTAACCGGGCGGTGAGCCTCAAATCGCCGCAGCTTTGCAGGAACAACAATCAAGACCAAGCTTATGGATCGAAGCAACAAGATCCTCTTTGCAAAGATTAGCCAACTGCACATCAAGGACCAAAGGGCTTTCCTTTTATTGTGTTCATAATTGTGATCACCCTCCGTGCAAATTCCTATACGAATTCCCCGTCATTCCCACACCAGCGACATGGCAAGCTCGGCCGCAAGCGGGTTGAAGTACCTTTCCAATGCGCTAGCAACACCAGAGCAGCTAACAAATTCATCATCATCTATCGACGGTGTGCCTGTTGATCTAGAAGCATCTGTCCGATTTGCGGGCGCGCAGCTCACACAAACAGCGGGGGTTCTGTTACGATTGTCGCAAGACATCATCGCGCAGGCCATTGTGACATTTACCCGGTTCTGGATAGGCTCGGAAGGTGGCAGTCTACGAATATACTCGGTGAAGGTATTCAGAGTCGCTATCTTCTCTTTGAACGAACTAGCAAAGGTACTGACAGATCATTTTCAACTAGGATGTATCCGCCGCAGCGCTGTACATGACTGCCAAGTTATCCTTCCAACCCACCTCTCCCCGCTCGGTGCTAAACGTCTACGCTTTTCTTCTGTCGAAAGATGCGTCGCCATTGTGGTTCATAAACCCCAAGGGGTCGCCAGACAAGGCAATGCCAGAAAAATACCACCTTACGGAAGGCGATTATCACGCACAGCGACTGATTCTGCTGCGCATTGAGTCGATCATTCTACGCACGTTGGGATTCAATACGCATGTGGCTCTCCCTCATACTATCGCCTTGACCTACCTCCAGACCCTTGGCGTTCCATCCTCTGCCGTTGCTCACAGAGTATTCGAGCATCTCAACTCAGCGTTGCTGTCGCCGCAGCTATTATACGTTACGCACCAACCGAACGCCCTTGCCGTTGCTTCGATCTACCTCGCATCCCGAGAAGTGGGGGTCAAGCTCGTCGATGGTGACTGGTGGGAAGTATTCGACGTTGACCGGGAGGACCTTGGATTCTTGGTGGTGGGCATGAGAAGCATGGAGGGATTTGCGCGGGCGGAAATGGAAAATTGGAAGGGCCTGAGGGTACCCATGACAGTGGACGAGCTGGAGGGTGAGATAGAACGCAGAAGAATGATGGAAGAGGGTGAGTGAGAGCTACACAGCATGCAAGACAGTTCTATCATGCGGGCGCAGCTGGCTTGAGGAAGATCCCGGTTACAGGCCATAAATGTTCCAAAACAAAAGTATCTGGAACACAAAAAGGGCCATGCTGGATCCGATATGATCAGATATCGGAGATAGCAACCAGCCTTCCCGAGGACCCGTGGGCGCAGAAAACCCCGCCACTCGAGTGACAGGGCCTCTTTTCCTTCGGAGGTTGCCATAACCCCTTTAGATGGCACAAGAAGGGACGGACCTACGTAATGATTTGCGGGTAAAACCGAGCCCGGCCCTTCTGCAAGTTCCGCAGTCACCTACCAGAACACTGAGTATAAACCAGATGAATAAAGGAAAGTCCAGTGACTGGCAAGCCACATGGTTAGCGAAGTAGTATGATCTCTGGGAAGAAAGTGTCCCAGTCCAGTAAACCCATCTAAGAAGTGTGTTGCTTTTGGTGGATGACGGAGCCTCAGCCACCTGATGTACCCCGCGTGCATCGTCCAGGGACTCCGATAAGTTCGTCACCGCCACAGCCAAATCCCATTCCCTCCATCCCCATCATTCCCTCTCTCTCCTTTAAATCTTCCTGTAGATAAGCTTCCTTCCCCTCCATTTCATTTATATATCATCTCCTGACCTCACCCCTACCAACTCTACCAACAGCCCTTTCAAATAACCCAACAAAGAAACGAAACACCAACCAGACGGACAAGCAAGCAAGCAAACAACTCAAGCAATGAACATCCTCCACTCCACCCTCTCCACCTGGCGAGACCGTCTCGCCCCCGTCTCCCGCACCTCAACCTTCCGAACAACCGGCCAGATCACCCCGGAAGAGTTCGTCCTCGCAGGCGACTACCTCGTCTACAAGTTCCCCTCCTGGTCCTGGGCCGATGCCGCAACCCCCGCAAAGCGTGTCTCCTACCTTCCGCCCGGAAAGCAGTTCCTGGTCACCCGCGGTGTGCCATGTCACCGACGGCTAAACGACAACTTCGCCGGGGACGCAGGCCACGAAGACGAGATTGTCCGGGGCATGCTAGCGGGTGAGGGTGACAACGATGACGATGGTTGGTTGCGGACGGGAGGCGGCGATAACGCAGCATCGTCGTCATCATCTGCTCGGATCGGAGATGTACGGACAGTCGACGAGGCCGGGAATATGGGCGAGGTAGAGGAACCCGAGGAAGATGAGATTCCGGATATGGAAGATGAGGATGATGATGAAGAGGCGATTATTCGGGAACCGGTGACGGGGACGACGCAGTAAGTTGACCCCCTCCTCTATCTGCAACATTAAAGAAAAACCGCATCAACGAAGCTAATAAATAAATAATCCCAAACAGACCAACCCGCACCTACAACCTCTACATAACCTACGCCAACTTCTACCGCACCCCGCGCCTCTACCTCTCCGGCTACCTTTCAGCATCTGAACCCCTTCCGCCCCAACTAATGATGGAAGACATAGTCGGCGACTACAAAGACAAGACCGTCACCCTCGAAGACTTCCCCTGGTTCGAAGGCAGCGTAAAGATGGCGACCGTGCATCCATGCCGGCACGCCTCCGTGATGAAGACCCTCCTGGATCGCGCCGACGCAGCGCTCAAGATCCGTCGCGATAAGCTCAAGGCCGCAGCCTCAGCGCACGCAGAGCCTGATGCGAAGGTCGCTGCTGGAGCGGGCGGGTTGGAAGGGTTAGTGGATGATGTTAAGGGACTGTCGGTGAGTGAGGGACATGGCGGCCAGGGGCAAGCAGGTGGTGATGAGTGGGAGATGCTGCAGCATGATGAGGAAGATCAGGTTGCTATTCGCGTGGATCAGTATCTCGTTGTGTTTTTGAAGTTTATTGCTAGTGTTACGCCGGGGATTGAGCATGATTTTACAATGGGGGTCTAGATAACTGACTGACTGGAGAGGACCCGCCTCCTACTTTCTTCCTTTCTTTCTTTCCTTTCGTTACTGGGTTGCCTTTTCTGTTGTTTTGTTTTTTTCTGTTATCGTTGGTTTCGGGGTTTTCTTAATACGGGATCATGAGCTTGATTTTATACTCTTTTATCTTCATCCGCCTTTCTCATTCTGCTTTCGTTCTTGTCCCTTATTCTGCTCTATTGGTGGCCATGCAATATCTCTCCACCCCCGAGGTCCCCATGCACTGGCGCGAGGAAACAATTATCGATGTTTATTATGAGACATGAATATGATATCACGAGACATTAATGCAAGATACTCTTATTGTCTTTTCTATATATTCCTATTACACTGAATATCCATGATAATAAGAAAATCAACTGTAAATAAGAATAGTAGTACTAATACAACCCAAAGAACATTACAAGGGTCATATGCTAACCACCCAGTGATTCAGAAAAGGAAAAAAAAAGAGAAGATGAATGAGAGGGAATGAAAGGGGACAGAAACCATCCAGACGAAATCAACAATCAATAAACACAACACAGTGCCTCCAGTTAAACTAGACCCACTCTGGGAAAGAATTTGTATATCGAAGGGGAAAAAAATATGGGATTTGGGGGAAGGGGGGTAGGGAATGAATGATGGTGATTGACAAAAGGAAACTTGGGGCAGGGGCAGGGGCAGGGGCAGGGGCAGGGGCAGGGGCAGGGCAGGGGAATTCATGAATGAGAGTTATGGATAGAGGCAAAGAAAGTGAAGGGGGTGGTGGGAAACGTATGTTAAGCTCACGCAGGGCATTGACAGGTGTATGCAGGCAATGCTGGAGCAGCTGGGGAAGGAGTGGGTATGATCCTGGGCTCGGATGCAGGCTCGTGGTCAGGTTGGGGCTCTGGTTGAGGGCTTGGTGTAGGGTTGGGCTGAGGTGCAGGGGTAGGCTCGGGGGCAGGAGATGATTCTGGTTGTTCAGGGGAAGGTTCATGTTCAACTGGAGGCTCAGGAGACTGCTGCTCAGGCTCAGGCTGTGGCTCAGGCTCCGGTGCTGGGCATTCTTGCACTGGCTCTTCACGTTCTTCGGTCTCAGCAGGAGGAGCCGGCTCGGTGGGGGTAGACGGAGCTGGGGGTGCAGGGAGTGCAGTGGTAGGGGGAGCAGCTGGCGGAGTAGTGGTTGGAGGAGCAGGGGGAGCAGTGGTTGTAGGAGGAGGAGCAGGAGGAGCAGTAGTTGTAGGAGGAGCAGGGGGAGCAGTGGTTGTAGGGGGAGGAGGAGGGGGTTGGGTAGTGGTGGTAGTTGTAGTAGGAGGGGCAGGAGGGGCAGGAGGGGCAGGAACAGAAGTCTCAATAGGAGGGTTGACTGGCGGAGGTGGAGGGGCCGTTGTGGACTCTGGGATAGTGGTAGTGGAAGTAGTCGAGGGCCTTGGCCGTGGCTCTTCAGATTCCTCATAGTTGTTACTGAAGTAGTTGCCCAAGTTGACGCTGGGACCACCCGGGATGCCGATATTCATCGAGTTCCCTGCGTTGGTGTTGCTGGACTCGCTTGAGCCCTCATTATCATCATCGCCCCCACGGTCTTCGCGATATGCGTTCGAGGCGAACTGGCCAGAGTTGTAGGATGGGCCATCAGGGATAGAGAAGTCCATGTTAGAACCGGACTGGGTGTTGGTATTGAAGTGGTGGCTCTGTCTTCGCACAACGGCTCCATCCTGCAGTATGTGTTAGCTTCGCTGATGTTTAACTTTGAATGCAAGATTGAGGTCTAACATACTCCAGCAGCGACAGGTGCAGACAGGACGGGAGCGACAGCCAGCACGAGGCATAGCAGTGCCGGAAGGCTCTTGAGGCTGTACATTGTAGAAGGAAAAGAATGTGACGTAAATATCAAGAGAAGGAAACTATGGGAGTTGAAGGAGCGAATAACCAAGTTAGAGACAGACAGGGCTGGAATGAGCTGTGAAAGAATGAATGCTGTGATCTGCAGCGGATGAATGCTCTGATGAAAAGAATGTCAGCATGAGATTTTGGCCTTCTTATACCAAAAGACAGACACTCCGTCCATTGCGGTATACAAGGGTTCCAAGACCCTATCTAGGACATTATCCCTCAGCATAGGGCCAGCCGAAGGGCCATGCAAGGCCCACGAGACAATGGCGCCGATAGTCACGGTGACCTCATGGCGAGGAGGACCTAGCCACTCTCCAGGAGATAGCCCCTCCGAAGGGTGACATCCCTGTAGCAGTTATTGAAGCAGTGTCGAGGTTGAGAGGGAACTGGGATGATAAGATAGGGAGGGATGGGGGCTTGACCGGGTCGGGGGCGGACGCAAGGAGAGTAGAGCCTGTTCGACCAGATGTACACAATACTGCGAAGAACCAAAACCAAAGGAAACCCCTGTTCTCGAAAAAAAACTCCCGTAGCTTTAATATTTACACATAAGTGTCCGATGCATATGCAAAGAGATAAGTTCCGTCATATTCGTCAGTCATGGTATCCGTCCAAAAAGATAATGGCCCATCCCGTAATCTGGGGTCCATCGTAACCATAGTCCAAATGTGGCTATGAGCTTATGAGGTTAACATCCACAACAAAATATCTGCGACCGCACGATAATCCTTCCCTTCTACCCTACACCTTCCCACAGTCCGAATTTCCAAAAGCCGTACCAAAGTTCGTCGTATTCTTGAACCTTAATTCGGGCTCATCACCCTGACTGGGGGGCTCGACTTCAGCCTGTTTCTGATCAGTGCTTCGGGGATAGCCAAGGGCCTGCTTGACCTGGTCCAGAAGCTTCTGATCAAGCTCCTTCAGAAACTCACTATCATGCTCTTCCTCATTCAGCAAAGTAAGTGGCCCCTTCAGGGCAGGGTCATCCGCCAAATCCCCAAAGTACGAGTCGGAGTTTTCTGCAGGTTGCCGAGGCGCTTCCGAAGCGAGGGGTTCCTCCTCGTTCGCGGTCTCCTGGGGTGACGGCTGCTCCGTGTCGACGTCCCGATCGATCCTAGCCATGGGTGTGTGACCGGCGTTCCTGGTCAGGTTAAACTCTGGGGGGCCAAGTTCAGACAGTTTCAGTTTGAGGCTGTTGCGGTGCTCAGCAGAGGGTCTGGAAGAAAGTGATGGAGAGCCCTCGAGGGATGGTGGCGATGGTGGCGTAATTACTCGAGCGACAATTTCTGGCGGCAAAGCCGAGGACTTGAGCGTGATCCCGTCAAGTTTGCTATCAAGCCTCTCAATTGGGACAGGCACGCATGTGCTCGAGGTCAAGTCGGTCGCATGGGACTTAGGTGAAAGGGCAGCGTCCAAGGATGGCGCAGAGACCGATGGATTGCCTCCTTGCTCCGGAAATAGGAGACCTGAGAAGTCTGTCTTCTCCGCGTTAGGGAATACCCTCGTGGGTTTGCTTCCAGGGCTAGATCCTTCCCACACTTGGGTACTTGTCGGGTGAGAAGAATCAGTATGTTCGGCCGAAAGTGGGTGGCTGAATTGGCTGTGAAATGCAGATGATGCATAATGTTGAAAAGTGCCGGTCGGGAGCGCGGCTGTACTAGTAGCGGCGGTCCCTGTGGATCCCCTACCCTTGAGCAGCGACTCTAACTCAGAGATCCTCTGGTTTAGTAGCGCACGCTCATTCTCCCATAGATGTCGTTCCTCGTTGAATAGCTTCCTCTCATGCTCGAAGTTTGCCCGCTGGCGATCGAGGAGCGACCGTACTTGTCTCAGGTACTCGGCGCTTACAACTGAATAACTGGCTGATTCTATATGTGGGCCGCCAGTATAGTTTGGCCTTGAGTCGAGATGGGTGTCTGGTACTGACTGTGTTCGACGGACGGGAGTTGGTGTAGGCGAAAAGCGAACCTCCTTGTAGAGGCTCCCACGACCATTGGGGGACTTTGTAGCGGTGGCTGGCTTCATTTTGAGACTATTGGAGTTGCTGAGACACTCCCGGGGCAGTTTGGGTCGGGTGGATTGCCTTCATAAAGAGGCGAGAATAAGAGAGAGAGAAAAAGAGAGAGAGAGAGGGGTAAGGGGAGGGCGAAAGGAGCGAACAATTGGCGAAAAAGTCACAACGTGAATGAATTTAGTTCGGTACTAGCTAAAACATCAGCCGAGCTAGATACAGCAGCATCACAAGTGATGATCGCGCGTGGAGCGACTGAATGTCATTTAAACAGCGGGTAGGAGAGTAGAGGGAGGGACAAGTAAGAACCGGGGAACCACACCGACCGGGTAACCTACCAGTGGCAAATAAGATGGGGAACGGTGGGGGAGCTTAGTTACTACTTAGCTGTCCGGAGTGGGCAATCGAGCGTTGATAAGCCACCGGTGCCTGAAGCAGAGTTTCAATCCGCAGGGCGAGCAGCTTCGTGCGTCGTGGACCAAAGACGTTGTTGCTGGTAGCAGCCTGCGACCACAAGAGAATGGACAAGTGGACGATGCGCTTGACTGCAGACTGCAGCGCGAAAGGCACACAGCATTTATCAGGCGGCGGGAGAGCCTATGAGCAACAAGCCTGCAGGATGAAGAGATTAATTATTATGCCAATCTTCTCTCAAAACCGACTGAGGTGAGAATTGATGACAGGATGAGAAGAGATCCACCCGAATGCGGGGAGGACCCAAAAGAAAAATGGAATCAATAGAAAGGATATTACTACTCACTACTAACACTTATTACTCGATATACCAGGAGATCAAAGTGCTCAGTGGTTCGATATCAGACGTGGGGGGTTTAATAGCAGGCTGATATCTTCCAGGACCAGACAGGGAAGGAGACCGGGGTAGGGAAACAAAAGAGGAGGTAACAGAAGAAAGGGAACAATGAGAGGAAGAAGAGGAAGAAGAATGGCAGTCAAGAAGAAGAAGAAGAAGAAGAAGAAGAAGCGTGGGATTGAAATGTAATTTGGCTGTTTTCTTCAACCACCAAAAGGAACTTGAGGCCGACGATCACGAGGCAGGCCATGACGTTATTAGCTTGGATGCTCAACAGAAGCAACAGTCACTCCTTTCTTTCCCTGGAGTTTCATCTCCATATTCGGTTCATTTCTTCTTTATTCCCCCTATCCTTCACACCAAGTAGTCAGGTAGTCTTCTTCCTCTACTTCCTCTTCTTCCCCCTCCTTCTAGGCTATGATTTCATGGTCCAGGCGGGTCAATGAATCCCCATCATCTGGTACGTCCAGCAGACGGACCGATCTGAAGCTAACCCACTACACTAACCGTGCGGGCGGCAACGGTTGCTGCTGCCCGCTGCAAGTCGCCCATGCATCTACCAACTATGATCATGCTACCTTTCCTAATTTGCAGGAAAAGAAAAATGACCACAAATGACGCTGATTCAAATAGCTCTATCCATACTAGGAAACATGACGCTTGAAAACAAGACAAAACAAAACAACAAAGACCCTTCCAAGAATGCAAAACCTATCGCTTCCCGCCCGTTTGCGACCAAAACACCCATTCTCCGTGCTCATGCCCATCCCCCCACCCCCAAACCTCCAACGTGACATTCCGAGATGATTGGCAATCAAAGAGTGGAGTACCTCAAGACTAAGACACTCTACTGCGCAGTGTGTGCACATATTAAACTCTCTTCGCACCGATCTCCCTAAACGTCATCCTGCAGATAATAGTCCCAGTGGGTATCTGATCGGAAGGAGGAGGAAACCGCCCCCCCCCCCAGTCGGAAGAAGTAAATGGCAGGACAAGTGAGACAAAGTATTACTAATGTAGACAAATAGGAAGAAGAGGAGATGATCCTGACCAAAAAAAAAAAATCATAACACCCGGTTCCTATGCGATAGAGAGCTTCATCTGTGACGCCCGCGTCTCAGCCTGAAGCGATTTCTTTGCATCGTCCATAACATGTCGATGCATCGACGGTAGTGGAAAGAAATGGAGATCCTTGTGCAAAGCTCCAAATATCGTCGCCAGATACCAGATACCCCGCGCGGACGATTCCAGATTCCCTACTGCAGCCGAAGGGAAGTAGAAGCGAGGATCTAAGTAAAACATGGTACTTGTCCAGTTCGGCAGCTTCTCCATCAACATGCGAGCGGCTGCTTTATACTCCTTTAACGTCCGCTTCGGCACGCCTGTTTGCGAGTGGACAAAGAAGAAAATCTCAAACCCGACGCTGCGAATGCGCTTGCGCGCCGTGGGACTGATTGTGTCGAGGAAGGTGCCCAGACGGTCAAGATTGAACGAGTTCAAGAAGAAAAGGGTATTCTGCGAATACACGAAATCCTCCACCTCATCGTGGATTTGCCGGTTCACGGAAAGTAGGCTGCGAACTCGACCGTTCTCACCCACCCAGCTGGGACACATCGAGAGAGCTCGGTATCGGCCGCGGGCAGTGAAGACGTTCCCGCGGTCATTGATCACGATCATCGGACGATCCGTGAATTCGTTTGGAACGACCAGCGCATATTCGTAGATCATGAGACGAAGCTCCAGAGGCAATTTGAGAAATGGCGATGGTTTGGTTGAATTCGTCTGGGGAGCATCCACCCAATGCTCCTGTGGTCGTGGGATTCCCATTGTGAAGAGACAAGAAGTAGTATGTACTAGCTCACGCTAGCTAGTGGGTTCGTTCGGAGTCCGTCGACGAGGAAGCCAAACAGAGATCCACTCAGATCGAATCACTCATAGTACAATAGTAGCACATAGAATAGATCAGATGTGCAACACTGGGGTTCAGTAGCGTATTTGCCAACGCCGCAAGAGGAGTAAGTACTAGTATATAAACCCACTCCACAACGTCAGCTCCCACGCAAGGAGAGAACCCCCCAGTACGTAAGTATTAGTAGTACTAGTAGTAGACAAGATCCAACGTGTCACCACAGAACCACTGGCCCAATAGTTAGTAGTATACTACCACCACAGGGCAAGCAAGTGTAACAACAACAACCGAACAACCGATGATCAGGCTATCACTGCCAAGGACGGATATTGCTACAGATGTTGTCTCACCATACCATGAGGTGATGGATATGTAGTAAGACCACAGCACAGCAAGTAGTAGTAGTGATTTGACTTCCGGAATCCTTCCAAAGCAGAAGAAAGCCACTCAGCAAGCAAGCAAGCACGTCAATAAGTACCAGCTAATGAGGGCAGTATTCCTCCGAAAACCGCTAGAGTGTAACGGCTAAAAGCCAGTAGTGTTGGGATCAATGAGCTAGTACCGTAGCTCAATAAACCTGCAGAATTGACCGGGCTATAGATAACCGAGGGTATATGTGAGTAGAGGAGTCGAGTCGAGTGACTTGAAACCAATGTAATTGGGGGGGAAGGTGGGCGTGTGATGAGAAGGAGGGAATTGAGGGGAAGTTTTGAGGGTCACAAAAAATATCAGACCACCTCTTTCCAGTTCCAAAGGATTGATCCCTTTTTTTTTTTTGTCTTTTCATGTTTAAATAAAAATATTCGCCTCATTTTGGCATGGATGCGAAAAAAAGTTTTTTTTTTTTTTTTTTTTTTTTTTTTTTTTTTTTTATTTATAAGTAAAAATAGTCTATGCTCCCAGCCAGGTATTAAACTAATTTAAATTAAAAATTAATATTTTTTTTTTTTTTTTTTTTTTTTTTTTTTTTTTTACTTGAATGAAACAAACCACGTTACTTCGGACCGAGAGCCAGCCAAGTCGGAATGGAAAATTGACTTTTTTACCACCTTTCGTCTGTTTCTTTTAACTGACAAACTTTATCCTTCCTCCTTCGTTCAGGTTTCCCCTTTCTATGCTTTCGGGTAGGGCCGTTCGGGGTGGTTCCGTAGTACTACTTACTAGTACTACTATACCGTTGCCTGTCTTGCCTCTTACAAATAATGAATGATTTCTTATGTGTTTACTGTTGTATAGTCAGTGATGTCATTAGACATATACATAGTATAAGAATATATCAGAAGATATGCACTCTATGTAGTACTGTAAGCTGGCATGATTCAAGAATCCCATCGTGTTCTGCCTGCCTCTGATGCAATGACGGGATTGAGGAAGTGGTTTAGGCTTCTTCCGGGCCGGTTTTGGGATTCGCCACCGGGGCCTCGCATGACATACAATCAGCACATACTAATTCAGGATTTGAGTCAGGGTGAGCTGTGTGAAAAGTCTGGTAGTTTGTACTTACTACTATTCAGTATGATTGAGGGTTTTTTTTACTGGTATATTTACTAGTACTTACTAGTTGAGGTAGGACTTGCAGTTACTATTTAATATTATTACTGAGTATAACCGGTCTGTGATCTGGAATATACTTTTGTTGGGATGTACGGATACTACTAGGAGTAGTATTGATTGTAGATGCTATTTCAACCCGAAATAGATGATTGTATTATGTGACAATGATGATGATGATGATGATGCTGTTTGTTATCTGCTTCACTACTCTATTTGCTTCTCTCTTTGGTCTCCTGATAAAAGAGCAGTATGTATATCTCAAGTACGCCGATAAACGCCAAGTAACCATGCAGCTCGCAGGACAGCCAGCCCCCAAGCCATGCCGATGCTATCGCGGATTACATTCAACTTGCTGCCCTTGACCTCTCTCCATCCAACGGGCACCTCGGCCACGGGGATGTCGGCAAATTCGGCGAGCATAAGCATCTCCACGTCGAAGATCCATCCCTCGGAGTGCATATAAGGAATAATGTACGGCAGCGACGCCCGGGAAAACAATTTGAATCCACATTGCGTATCCTTGATAGTGGCCGTCTTGGAGGGTGTCAACAGCCACAAGATCAGATGAAATGAATGCATGAGGAAGTTGCGCAGCTTCGAGCGCTGTATGGGAATCATCGGTTAGCTATCTCGGGTATAGAGAAAGGATATGTTAGAGCATACCTTGACTACAGCTTCACTTCCCACCATGTGCGCCCGCGATCCAACGGCCACTGCGCGTCCTTTCGCGTCCTCGGTTTCCTGGCAGGCCGCGACAAGCTTTCCTAGATCCTCGAATTTGCTTGCTCCATCGGCATCTGCAAATACAACATACTGGCCACGGACATGTCGCATGCCGTGGGTGACGGCTCCACCTTTGCCCCTGTTCTCTGTCAGGCACACCACCCGGATAGTGCCCGGGGGAATGCGGACACCCTCATGCGTCCCCGGAGTCCAAGGGCCGGCGTAGCCCTTGGGGTGCATTGAGAGTTGATGATCACGAGCGAATGTGAACGCTATCTCTTCTGTCTTATCCTTGGAGCCATCAGAGACAATAATGATTTCCCACCCCTTGTTGTCATGTACCGGACGATGAGTCGCAGAGCCATTGCTGTGCCCATTGGCCTGTTTCCGTTGACGCACTGCCTTTTCCGCCGTAACGGTCTCAGCGCCATTGGCAGAGTTGGTTACCGTGCCATAGACCTTTTCCAGGTAATCTACTGCTTCTTCCAACATGCCCGCCAGGCGGTCTTCCTCATTGTATGCGGGTACTACCAATGACATGAACAAGTCGGCTTCCTCCATCGAGGTGTGGTCGAGAACCCGACCGGGGCGTTTTTGAGCGTCTAGGGCATCTTGCCAGCAAGGTAAATCGAGGGGCTCCGTGATCGATCCATTCTTCAGGAGCGTACGATATTTCTTTTCTTCAGGGAACGGCTTCCGCGGGACCGGGGCAACGGTGTACAGAGTGATGTAGAACTAGACAGGATAAGGACCGCTAATTAGCGCTACTGTTCTAATCGCGTGGCCAACCAAGGGCACCCCAGCTTACGGGGGAGCCAGAGGCGCAACAGTAAACCCGAGGATCAATGCAAATCTAAACATACCAAGACGGACAGTCCAGCGAGAGTTGCGACCAGGGTAACGAGGAGGACCGAGAGCGGAACGTTCGCCAGGAGCTCGGCGCAATGACCGCAGGTACCGAGGAAGGTACCTTCAGCCATGATGTTGAGTCTTGAAAGAGCAGGGGGTGGTAGAGACGTCGGGCGAAGGGACAGATGGCCTCGAGCGGATGAAGATAATCGCGGACAGGCAGCGGATGGAGAGGGGAAGTGAGCTTCAAGTGCTCAACGGGACAGAGACGATCCGATCTTGGCCAGCCATGCGACACGGAAGCTGTCTTGAAGGATTGATCACCTCACTAACATGGAGAGAAAGAGCAGCGATCCGGAACAGAATGACGGTGAACAACAATGGCCATCGTCCGGGACCGAGGGAAGGATTGCAAGGCAATAATAAAGTAGGAGGAGAAGGCGGAGGAGGAGCAGCTCCGAAGGGGAAACGTGGTGAGATAAAGATAGGTTAGTAGAGCGGGCTTTAGCCTTTAGCATCCAAGCATGAGACGCGTTGCAGACGCCAACTTGTCCTTTCAGTGGGTTTCATTCGTTCTGCAGGCTCCGCTCGGCTTCGGCTCCCCCACTCCGAGCTCGGTTCATCGCTCCGCTCTCTACGTAAGTATGTATTATGCTGGTTAGTCTACGCAATATGAAGATCTCTCCCATCATCTGTTCTGTTTGTTCTCTTGATAGCTTCTTCGTTAATTACATACATACCGGTGACTTCGTTTTCTATTTCGTGCTCCCCCACCATGATGGGAGTAGTAGTATATCTAAATGCTCTCACGCCCGTCTTCTCCTCTCCCTATACCAGTAGGGATGATCTTACACTATTAATAGATTTTGTCGGAGGCCCAAGACAGGCTTGAGTGAGTAGCTGCTGGATGAAACCTTGATCGGGTGGAGGCTGACACTATTCTCCTCGACAGTCCTTTTCATGTCGCATGGCAATCTCATCTGTGATCGACCTCCCGAGCGGATGCAGACAAAAGCTAGCTGCTAGGCTTGTGCCTCAACGGGACTCGCATCAATACGTATTTCACCACAATCATATGGCTCTCCTTTTTTAGAGCGCCCAGATACCGGGCCTTTATGTTATTGCACCGAGGACTTTTGGTGGTATTGTAATCAATCGGGCCATCCAGATAGCGTCTCTCGCAATGTTCGATACTTCACAAACGTCCAATTTGCATGGCTCACAAGTGGGCCAGCCAGGCCGTCCTCAGGTTTCGCGCGCGTCGTTGCCTGCACTATCCTGACTGGCCTCACTCGGCGTGGAAAAGGGGTTGTGTTCTTCGGCAATAGTCTCAAGCTCCAGGGCAAATGGGGTAGCAGAGAACTTCCGCTCGTTGGGGTCATATGTGATCCAACGTCCAAACTGCTCGCTATTAGCATGACTCTTTTAACGCGATCATAGTATCTTCCTATCCACAGGAAGCTTACCTTGGCAAGCCTGATTCCCAGCCATATGCACCTGTACATCCTGGTGATATCCCGTGACGGCGGCTCAATGTTCCTGCCCTCGCCGGCAGTAGGTGCGTTGTCGAAGAAAGATGCAGGATAGAGACGTTGGCTCCAGATCTGGCCACGGATAAGGAAGTCTTCCGCTACCCAGGTGGTCTCTTCCGAAACGGGAAAGTCTTCCCTCTCGGCGATCTCGGGCCTGATGTAGCTGCGAAACAGAGTATTGAGAAAAGACACAAGTTTTCTCCACGGTACTGCAACTTCCAGGCGGTTCATACCTCGCGGTGTAAGTGACAAGCACCAGAGGAACGCTAGAGAGACATGGCATGCTGCGTATATGTTCCTGTCAGGGACCTGATTGACTTGTTCGAGCATCACGGACAAAGTGTGGTAAGCGAGGTAGGACCCGTAAAAGAGCAGAGGCGATGGATTTGGGGAGTCCCGAGATGCTAAGAACTCTGCTTGCACGGCCTCGAGGTCATTGACAGGAATCCAGGCGTTGGCAGCAGAGTCGTAGACCTCGTCTAGTGACTCTACTTGCGACTGCTCCGCCTCCTGGAACTCGAGGCCCAGGTAAGCGTCGGGGCTGCCATATTCTAGCATGGCGGAAATATTACAAGCGCAAATGAAGAACCCCTGTAGCCTGAATGCAGCCCCCAATTGGCTTATAGTCTGGTTCAGAAGCGATGCAAATGTGTCGATCGACTTAATAAAGCGATCTCCGACGTCTCTAGTGTACAAGTGGCCATGTGCGGTCACAAAAGCGCTTACTAGTGGCAGACGACCAAGTGCTCGGGGCCCTCTCAGGAAAGGATTGAATAGGAGAAAAATACTCTCCCGTGTGCCCGCGAACGGCTGAACACTGACCAGAGATCTCGTATAGTAAAACAACTGCTGGATGATATCCGGTCGGGCCAAAACCGCCAGATGATGCTGGATTCTGCCCACATTCGGGTTCCGGTCTGCAGCCTGGTTGTACCAGTATCGTGCCACGCCCGCCCAGGCTTCACGTTCGCGAAGGTCGGATTCCTCCACGGCCATCCGGTAGCGTGAGAGATCTCCCAGACATTCGATCCAGGTATCTTGAAAGGCAGGCACCGATTCGAGCATCAGTGTGATCATGGAATAGGCGTAGTAGATGAAGGCTAGCATGTGCTCCAAGGATTCAGGAAGCCGGTGGCGCAGCAATTCCAGCAACGAATGGATTCCGTGGCGCCATAGTCGTGCGGGCATGGCATATTTCTCCGCTAGGCGTTTGAGCGCAGGGCTCGCGACAGGATGTTGGGAGCAAAGAAAGAAATCGTGATACTCTTGCAGCATAGTTCCGTGGATTCCAACCAAGCTTTGATATTGAACCTGCGTCATCGTGGGCCATTCTTGGACCCGCTTGTGCCACACCTCGCATCTATTTTCCGCCATCACCAACCCAGCATAGATTCCTCGAACATCCTGAATCAGTTTTTCTTCTGTGCAATAATCAGTTTCTACTAGCTGAAGTATAAGCCCATTTGATGCTGATGTACCTCCGGATGTCCCAGTGACCGCGCCGGCGGGACTATGAGCATTGCTCAATTGTCTCGCGGACTCTTGGCCATAGCTCAGACCCTCCGCAGACCCCCGTGACACTTCGGAGAGGGAGGCCATCTCGTCTGGATTGGCGCTTGGGTTCATTGGCGGACGGCCGGCATTCATGATGGGACTGGAGCGAAATGCTTGCGAATGAAGCGGGGATGAGCCGCCATTACTTTCGCCTATGTCGTCCGCCGTGGGGGCGGCATCTCTAGGAAGGCGGGAATTGCTGTCAGCCGGACTAGCCTGCCCCATTCGACTTTCAGCTACTGCGCGGCTTGATGGGCGGACAAACTCGGTGTCAGACCGCCTCCATTGCTCCTGCCATGCTTGACGACACCCGTTCGGCACGTTGGAGGAAGCAAGGTCGGCCGCTTGCTCACTCACGCCATCCGAGGCAAAATCATCCGGGATGGCGCCCCCTGAGTCGCCTCTCTTGTGCGAAAATGAGGCACTGGCAGAGTGAAACGCTCGATTGGTAGTAGAGGATCCGGCAGGGGAGCCAGCATCCGACACCAACGGTGGTAGTGGCTTCCTATATGGACTGTTAAAAACACCGCAGATGGTAGTTACCCGACGATAATTTGATAGACCAAAAAAGCAGAAGATACAATATCATAGCGCGATACATGGACAAGCTTTCTGGAATTGGTTCAATAGCCCGGTGTGTGGGGGGAACACTACTCACTTGGGGTGGGAGGAAGAATTCGGATGGATGTCCGGGTTGACGGGCTCTAGTAGGGCTGTTGCAGAAGAAGCTCGATCATGATATGAAACCAGTAGGGAGTCCTGGCCAGCATTTCCGTCACTCATCGTATTGGCTACCGTAGGGTTATGTAACACGTCATCTGATCCGTATCAGCGAGCCGTCCAACACCAAGTATTGATAAGACGATCAGTCCGATGATGGTGGAGCTAATGCGACAAGTGAAGGATGGTGTGGTGGCGGTGGTAGTGGCGGTGATAATAGAACAGTAGTGGTCCTGGGGAAGAAGGACTGCAGAGACGAGAAGGAAAGAGGAAGATCGAACAAAAGAGGAGCGGGTGAATGTGCGCAAGTAGAGAAAAAGACTAATATATAGTAATCGCGGCGCAAGTGAAGTGATGTTGGCGACGACGGAGGAAGCCGAAAGGAGAACAGAACGAGAGACGGGGCAGTGGTTTGAGAGTAATAGATCAGATCAGATCTACAATGACATCAAGGCCTATGTGACAAGCAAAATTGGGAAACCTTGAACAGCACAGCGAATCACAGGGAGATAGTAGATCGAGAGAGCAAGGGAAGAGAAGGAGGAGGAATAGTAGCAGTAGTAGCAGTGGTAGTGATGGTGGTAGTGGTAGTAGTAGCAGTAGCAGAGGGCTTTTAAGTAGAAGAATAGTAGACATGGGCAGGAGAAGGAGGTAAATAAACGACAGTCATAATAATATAAGGAACTGACGATAATAATCAAAAAATAATGGTAATACTGACCTGGACACGTTGGAGGGACACGGCGGGATTATTTAAGAGGCAGATGACATTTAGGTTCTTTAGGCAACTAAAGTCATCTCTGCCTAGGAATCAGAGTGAGCAAACCGGTTAGGAAAATTGCGCACGAACACCGAAAGCAACGATTGATAGTCCAACCCACCTCGGCGTGATAGTAGGAAGGCTAATTTTCCCTTGAAGAATGGATAGATCGAGAAGGTCAAATCGCGGAGACAAAAAGCGACTAAGAAGAAGGCGGAGAAGAAGAAGAGCGAACAGCAGCAACCAACGCAGCCAGCCAGTTTCCAGCAAGCGGCGGCAGCAGGAGCAGTACATTAGTTACTTACCGTAGGGGGAAAAGGGAAAAGGGAAAAGGGAAAGGAAAAGTAGTTAGTTAGTCTTCTTCATCCTCTTCTCTTCCTTTCTTTTCTTTCTATCTTTCTGTGTTATTTTATTTTATTTTATTTTATTTTTCTTCTCTTGATTTTTCAATTCCTTTTTGGTTGTTCTACTAATGAAAACTAATTTTCACTTCCATTACTTACTTACTTACTTACTTACTTACTTACTTATTACTACTGTACGACTGACTTAACTTTTTTGACTCTTACCGGTGATACTTGGATGGATGGTATTGATACCAGGAAGAGAGGGGCTGGCTGGTCTTTGGCTGGCTGGAACTGGCTTGACTGGCCCTTTCATAATCACCATAAAACGGTTTCACTGCGGTAATTTTCCGGTATTGTGGTAAGGATGACTTGGCGGCTATGGCTGCCTGTAATTACCAGAATCACCACGAAAGTGACCAAACTCGGGTAAGGATACGGATGGGGGTTGGTAAGCCGCAGTTTTCGGTAGCCTGACGATTTGCGGGCAGTTGCCTCGTCGGCTTTGTCCCACTCGCTGTTCTCCATCCAGTTTCTCTCAAGGGATCAACCTGGTAATGCTCTGGGATGATCATCTGGTGAACTTTGAAGATCGGACCCGATCAGTCCTTTGCCTATATCATTCCCTTTTCACATTTCTCTTTCGCTGCCCCCTCTCTCTTTCCCCCCAAACTCCGAATAGAACCGCATCGTGGCGAGGTTTTGTCTCTCGCTCCCCGGCCTTGTGTGGCGCCGCTTTGCTACCGCTATACTACTAAGAAAAGACGGCTCCGTACTACTTACTATTGCTCCTGCTTCAATTCTATCTGCCTGTGATCACGGCTTTCAAAGACACTTCGGCAAGCTCACTCTGGATGGACAAAAAGTTAATGGTCTCTGTCTCGACGGTTTGCTAGCAATAGCCGATCGACTTCCCCTCTCCTCGAGCGCCACATCCTTCCAGGAAGGGTAAATTGGATATCATAGTATACTACCGACTCGGTTACCACCAAAGCTGCCCACGCTCCGGATCTCCAATCTTATGCCTTCTTTCCTTGTTCCTTCCCACTCTCTTTCTCTTTCCCCCCCCCCCCCCTGTCCCCTAAAATCTCCACGAGGGTCGTGGCAAACTTATCTGTCACCCCCTGTTTCAATAGTCTCTAATTACCATCTATCTTTGACGGTCTTCCCGCAAGAATTGAGGAGTTGGCAGACAAACCAAAACAAACTTTAGCTGAATTGGCGATGTTGATGCTAGGACCCGATGATTTGGGGAGGACCACATTTACCGGAGCTCCTTGCATGCAGCAGCCTGTGGGCATACTTGACTCGACCCTCATCGCCACTAAAACCAACAAGCTTAATTCCAGGAATGAGGGTGCTGTTGCCCTTGCTTTATAAGGTGTGTCCCCCTCCCTTGACGAATCCACAGTTTCTCGAATTCGCGCCCACGCGGTGCTATTCGATCTTCACCGAGACAACGGATGCTACTACTGCTGGTCGCCTGAGCGGCGTTTAACCTCCGACCTGTTTGATTTGCCGCACCAAGGCTGCGGTTGACAGCGTCGAACCACAACTCTGTTGGGAACCCCTCTTAAGGGAGTCGCTGCCTGATCTGATCATGGGCGAAAATGTCCGTGTTTTGCCATAGCCACAAAACCCCCTCCCCGCCAACAATGGATTCTACAAGCCTTGGCCTAAGGGGTCAGAAAATGACAAACCGGCAAAGGCCAGTTTTCATTCCCGGTTGTTTCCCCTCTTCACCGGGTACGTACTGAGCAGACTAAATAATCGGGATTGCCCTTGCATGGACACCGCTACTCTGGTTCGGCTTCGAAACCTACATAGAGTTGGTGACACTTTGCAACAGTACAGCAACGCACTGTTTGCCTCTTATACAGGAGCACATTTATGTAGGTCGGTTGTTATCAAGTAAGTGCACGAGCACGGCTACCGGCCGACTCCAAGTGCTGCCGAACCGCTTCATACCGACGGTAGCTAGTCAATAGTAGAAAAAACATGTCGCATGTGGGGACCGAATCGCGATCAGCGCGCCACGTTCAACGTCGGAAAGGCTTGAGCTTGAGAGATGGCCAGGTGTGATTCAGGGCTTGATCGACCTGCCGCCCCAGTGAGGCTGGTAGTTTATCAGCTAGTGGTGTGGATCAGTCGTATAAGAGTGGGACGGTCTGCCTTTAACCTCGAGGTGGTGTTGCTATACATATGGCCTCATATCTGTCAACACCCCCAATCCTAACTAGAGCAATCGGCGTGCGATTGAATATTTGTCAGTGCTGTCTCCCTTGGACAAAGCCCAAGATTGCATTGACAGGCACCTCTAGCTTGTCGTGATACATATGTCTGACATAAGACAGGCAGACAGACAGACACACTTACTACTAAATGAGCCAGGTACTGCAGATACCAGTGCCTAAAAGTAAGGACATTATGACAGGCCCGTCTTTCGATCGTTTGGGCGCTGCCCGCCTGACCGATATTGGGCCCAAGGGGGCCGTGCAGACACAGCCAGTTCAGTCCGTACGGATTTCGCAGCGTTCCCACAAGTCTTCTGAGATCACACGCCTACCTATATCCGACATTCCATGGTAGTACACCCCCTCTAACTTGCCACCCGGCGTGGAGTGACCTGTCATTGCAAGGCTATCGTTTAAGAGTCACTGGTACCGCATGTCGACTGGCAGGTACTATTGGGGCGGATACTTTCTTCCCAGGTTTCACGGCGTCGTGATGCTCCAAAAGTGTGAACCAAACTCTCTGCGCGCTGGATGGGTGGAGGAAGTGTCGGACAGCATCCCTTTTCGCAGGTATATATTTGGGTACTACGAGCCTACAATGGGCTGGAAATAAGCGATCTACCGTTCACGCATCGATACGAACCAGATCCGTACAATTGGTGACTACAATCAGTAATGACACAAGACGCCCTAGGAAAAACCAGCAGAATACAAAGGCGAAGATACTGCTAGTGCGGCTCAATGCTTACGAATACGGGATTGTCAAGGCCAAGTTGACAAGCGAAAGGAGGACTCCGAAGCTAGTCATTGAACCACATAACATATCGTTTTCACTGCCTAGCCTTGCCAGGTTAGGCTATAATATATCCCATTGAAGACCAAAATTTGAGTCGCCCAAGGCTATCGATTTCCGTACCTTGGTAGACGATAAAGCTATTGGCACCAACCCAGACACGTCTGACGTTACCATGATTTTAGGTAATGGAAAATTTAGCTTATATTTGCAGTGGTATAGATCTTCTTATGCACACCCACGCCTGGAATAGGTCAACCAGGTAACGGTCTACCTGTGGTGCTGACCTATTGGATTCCAATTACCAGGAAGGCGAAATGGAAAATGTTTCACTTATCTACAGGACTAATGGAAAGCTATCATTGCAGATGCCCCCTTGGTCAAGGGCAGTAGTACAATGATGATATCAAATCACAGCCATGATAAACGGCTGGTAAATCATGTTTGAAACATAACACTCAGACCTCTGTATTGCAGCATCAGCATGTATACCTGCATTGGAACAGCAGCTCACCATACCTGTTTGCTCATCCCCTACCAGCTACAGATGCATGATCTTCGACGAGCAATCGCCCCTACTATAACATGCAGGGATGTGTTGCAACTCTAAGACAAACAGTTCAACGAGAGAGAGACAGCGACCAACGGTCAATGCGCATACATACTACATAGTACCCACACCGGCACGAGCAGAGAAGCAAAAGCCGGTTGATAGGCTCTGTATGGACTATCAAATAGTAGTGTATAAGAGGGAATAGCTAGACCCTGGCTGGCCTAAAGATAGTTTGTTTTTCAAAGTGATGGCTAGTTAGCTACCTTGACTAGGGCCTCCTTTCTCCTACCGTGGCTTGCAGACTGGCAAGCTCACTGGCCAGATACTTCCCCAAGATCCAAACCATGAAAACAACGCCTCCCCGGTTCTTTGCTAGTGGTTGCCTTTTCCCATGCGGCCCATGCACGTTGCCGGGGGATGAAAACCCTGGCTTGGCGGTCCCATTCTAGGTCCTTGATCGGGCAATTGGTCCAGGGCTGGATGGAGGCCCTGCGATGCACCTCGCCGTGTTGGATCTCATCCCTCTGTCCTCTTGACCTTGAGGGGGGTTTTCCCTTGACCCCTTTCCCTCCCACGTATTCAATTGCTTGCTATTCTTGTAAATCACATTGACTGAGCCAAGGTGAACTAACTACTCTTTTCAGTTTCTTTTTGACACTAGACCTTCTTTTGCCCGTGATCACAGGACCACTTACCCCCCCCAATATCAATTCCATTCCTTCATCCAGAAAGCTTCCACTCATTTATCCATACGCTATGCTTCCATACCAACAATCCCACTCTCTCAACCCCTCCGGATAATACTGAAAGAACAACCTTGACCCGCCGGTGAACTAATCTGTGGTGGTCCAGCTCACTGCCAAGTCAACTCCACAGTCTGCCAACTCCCGTCACGCCAAGCAGGTGCCCTCTCAAGCGCAGCAGTATCCCCGACGGGTCAATTAGCCACTCGTCAGCACCACTGCAAGTGATAGGAGCTCCCCAAAACGTTCATCCAAATGAGAGGATCGCAATTTCTCCTCGTTAGTTTTCCAAGAGTTCCAGCGCATCAAGCAGAGCCAGCGCATGCACGCCGGTTTAAACACTCGTGCAGCACACGCACTGGGAGGTTCTGCAGAGAAACTGCCCATCTCTGACATGGCCTAATAAGGCTACTCGCAGCTTCAGACTGAACCTTCAGGTAATGCATATGAGCCCGATATTTTGCGACGATGAGATGCGTATGATTCGGGAATTCAGAAGAGCTGGGGGGTGGGAAACAATATCGGCTTCTGCGCCATCGTTGATGAAGGGTCAACTGCATCGGAATGTCATAGGAAACCTGTGCAGCTTGAATAATGCGATTGATTAATCAAAAGAGATGGTGAGTACTGTATCTTGCTTTGTCCACCCATTAACTACTCTTTCTAGTCACAGAATCAATAACACTAACTACATCCGCATACTCTCTCTGCATACCTCCCAAACAGCCCTCCGCATGGGTATGTATATCCATCAGCCCTGAACACAACGAAAGCCTTTAATAAGATGAATCAAACATTTGGAGAAAAATAATGCCTATTCATGCATTCCTAACTGCTTACTAAGTAGCTACTTAGCCAGTGTGACACTGCCCCAGCAAGACCAAGGAATAACCTAGTTACAAACAACCAATGAACAAACAACCCTCACCTGATACACTTCAAATCCTCCGCAACACTGCCCCAAACCGGAGAGATATCCCATCTCCGGCCCTGTCCCACAACCCAGCAAATATCTCTAAATCTTAGTAAGAAAATACCATACAAATGAAATAACGAAGGACACTTAGGTATACAAGCCCTCCTCCCAAATAAGACCAAACCAAACCCAATGCCAATGAAACAAACTACTAAGTACTAATCCCCAAAAAGGAAGGAAACAACAGTTCCCGTCTGTCCTTCCAACCACGGTAACAGCCAAACGCCACTCAGATATTCAACACCCCCTTCGATGTATCCATTCCCTAAGTACGTACTTTTCGAAGTAATGAAACTACTAAAGAGATAGTACTTAGTACTAAGTACTAGTATTGACTCGATCTCAATCATCCGTTATCATGATTGGTCGATCTATCCAACCACGAACCACCACCGACGCCTTCCATGCGTGAGTCGAGTTTCAATTATCCGGTTTTCATGGAGGAGAATATTTTATTCTGTTTCTCAGGTCTTTTAATTCCCGGATTTTTTCCCCCCTGCAGATTCGCCTGAGCGAGGCGTGGGATACGAGGTTCTGTGCGGTTGTGCATGTAGGTATTTTATAAAACTAAAGGATCTAGATCGTGACTCTTTATCGTAAGTACTATCTAGGTAGTACCAAAGTAGTCGTAGTTAATGTGGAGGAAGCATCGTGCATAGCATAGATGATTCACACTGAGTATGGTGAATTTATCAACTCAGTTTTCATTTCTAGATTCTGGACATGAGCTGTATTCTAATGCACTAAAAGAAATCCCAATTTTACTCCAAACCTGAAACTCCCGAGTATGCAAAGCCAGCCACATACTGTGTGTCTCTCAAGCGCACACACCAATAAAGCCAAGGCAGTAAGTAGCAACTAGTACCAACTAACCAGCGATGTGTATCGGTACATTGAAGGTGCCATAGCACTGCATATGTCAAGAAAGGAAGATCCGCATCTGTGACCCCAAGTTAGTGTGAGTAATTTTCAAATTCTCGGGGAGTATTAAATATGGTTCTATACCTTTTGCCTCACAGGCGCTCGGCATATCACACACGGGGGCTGACCCCCAAGCACGCCTCGTTCCAGGACGCTGCTTGGAATCTGGATCTCGGCGCACCATCGACAGAGGACAGCATGACCACAAGGAAGCAGTACCGTATCAACGAGTTGGGTGAAGCAAACCTTGCATTCGAGTGATACTCGCATTTCGTGCGCCTCTTTTGGTTCGGGGCGGCCGTCTTTCGCATTATCAAGACTTGCGGCTGGCTTCGTGGGGTTGGTACCGAGCCCCTGGCGCTGACGGAGCAAGCGCTGGCGCTGCAGCTGCATATGAGCCTCCACGATGGCCTGCGCAGCCTGCTGGTTGTGTGGATGGGCGTGGAAATGTGCTCGCCGAGCAAGCTCTAGCCGTTGCGGAAGAGAGCGCCCATATCTGGGGGTTCCCGCATTCATCGAGCGTGAAGACGGCGTGCCAGTTGCTACAAAGTTGGCCGACGATGACTGGGCAGGCGTTGTAGCTAGTGGAGCACTATAGGCGCCATTGTCATGTTCTTCAAGATAGGGCGGCATATGAGAGAATGGACCAGATGCATGCGAATGTTGTTGAGCTTGCGACTGCTGATGATAACTTGACGACGTTGGCCCTGGAGAAGCAGCAGTATGGGCTGGGTGCTGTGTTCCTTGCTGGGTCCTCGCTGATGGGGGCACGTAACCTCGAGGTCGAAGTGTTGGCGGAACCACTGCAGTGGATGATGTCGAATCGGCGTTGTTCGGTGACGCGTCGTTCGGTGAGATGGCAGATGCTGATTCCGGCGTGGTCGTCATGGACATTGCTGGTCGGGTGTTGCTTGAACGCGGGTCTCGCTGGGGGTAGGCAGGAAGGCCGCTGTGTTGGTTCTGTGGAAGTGAGAGAGTTCGTGTATGAGGGTACGCGAATGAGCGACCTCGATCTCCACCAGGAATATAATCCAGTTGATGACCGATATTGCTCGGCTCCCCGTAGTACTGGTTCGGCGTGTAACGGGGCATTGTTATGACGCCATTGCTCAAGTATGAGAAGTAGGTTCTCGGTGGTGTTTGCTGTGGAGTGAAAGAATCTGTTTGGTTTGAGGCAGCATTGGCTGAGAAGGTGTTTGGAGCCCCAGACAGACTCGCGACCGTAGGGACTGGAAAGCATTCTGTTATTTCACTAGTAAACAACATCACTTGCATCGTTGTACTAACCTTCTTGATGATATGTCGGACGCGGCACGTCAGGAATGATGTCCATTACGTCTTGGGTGTTAGGCTGGGCCAAGGTGGCTGAAGTTGGGGTGTTTTGGAAGTTGGTATCGTTGGGAATCGCCGTGGGAAGCCCTTCAAAAGCAGGCCGACTCGCAGAGTCCATGAGTAATGGTCACCCTGACGCAGGCGTAGGAGTAGTGTTCCCTGGATGTGGTACGCTAATGGCGCATCAGCTAGTAGCTACACGCTTCTAGCTTCTATCAAGCGAGAGTTGTATTCTCACGAATAGGAGGCTCATGAACAGGTACCGATGAAATCGCAATCGACAGCATACAGGGTTTAAAAGGCTGTGACAAACACAAGAAGCGTAAATGGAGATAGTATACTAAGGTGGAGATGTGTAGAAGCGGTTCGCTTCACTAGAGCAGAGTAACTAGGAATAGTGAGTGGTCATCCCAGTGGGTTTCCTGGCAGTGGACCACAACCCAGCAGTGAAAACAGGCAATCGGATTATGCCTCCTTCCGCTGCATCAGACGATATATCCAAAGCCCTATCACTTTCACAGTGACTGGGGGATTCTTGCAGCTTCCTGAAATAAGTATCGGTAACAGTCCACACATATATAGACCATTGATAGGATATGTAGTCGCAATATGTCGAGATGGGCAGAGTGCTTGTCAATGCAGACTGAGAAGTGATGACTGGATAAACATAACCCGCAACTAATAGCTTAATCCAGGCAGGGATAGGGAGTGAATGCATACATGCTGTTTTGAATTTTGCCTTCCTGTGGTCCTACTACCGCCGAATGTCGGTCGGGTCGTTGGGCTGGTTATCGCGTTTATATTATATGCTGAAGGGAAAATCCATGAAAGCGGCACTTTCCAAAGTCGATAGAAGCACCAGCGTCTCCGCAACAATCCTGCCAACAAGAGGCTGTGTCCAGGCTGTTCAATGTTTCGTACTGGCCACCAAATTCAGATTGTGTCTGAGATCATGATCTGAATGAGCCAACGATGTAATGAAGACACCACGGGAGCAAGCGAGCAGGTGTGAGAGAGTAATCGGGGAGAAGCAGGAATCCAAAACAGGAAACCCAAATGGCAGCTGAAGCTTAACGCCGATGGATTCCCGGACTCTCCTTAGTCGGACCAACTCCCAGCCGAGCCTGAATTCTGGGTTCTTGAGTTCCCAGTGAAGTTGAACCAAAACCTCATCGAAACGCAAGAGGCTTGAGGGGAAGGAAGTCAAACAAGAGAAGCTTGGAATCACTGGAAGACCAGGCGCACAGGCAATATGGGAAGCTTTCTAGAACGACAGCAACAACGGATACGAAGGGGTAGAATGAATTATGGAAGGAGTTTCAAGCAGGCTGACAACGAGCAGTAGCACTTCGGGGACCAGATCACCGATCCAATCGGACTGGAAGGCTAGCTGCAGGGTAGATGGTAGTAGTAGGAGAGGAGGAGAGTGAGAGAGACACGGAGAGAAGAGACTACAATATGGAGGACAAGCTTCCGAGAGTCTCACAAGAATAGGGAGAAAAAAAGAGGGAGGAGAGCAAAGGAGAGAAAGAGAAGAAGGAGAGAGAGAGAGAGAGGTTGGATTGGGAGGGTGTCAGTGAGAGGTTGAAGAAAGAGACAGTCAGTGTCACCGTCGGACCCCGCAAGACACGGCGATCCGTTGGATCCATTCCTGGAAAGCAATCGGGGACTGGTCAAGTGATATTTAGAGGAAAGGGAAAAAAGTTAGTTGAGGGATTGGTTGGTTGGTTGGTTGGTTTGAATGGTACTTTGTACCTTGTCGAGACGATTGGCATTAAGGATACTACTACAATGTCTTGGGTTGTTGATCCAATAGCCAGTCAAAGAAGCTGTTCGGACTTGGACTTGGACGAAACAAGAGGCTACTCCGGCGTTCAGTCCCCGACTTTTCCTTTGTTTGACCATCCATCGTCGGAGGTATCCCTAACCGATCAATCGATCAATCGATCCCTCCATCCATTTATCCTTGTCTGTCTTTGGGAGGATCGGAGGAGCCACCGCGTCTAGACTTTGGTCCGATGAGGGCAGTTCGGACACTGCGGAAACAAGCTGCGAAGCCGACGACGTCATGCTCTTCTTCTCCGTCTCTCCCCTGAACAATTTCCCCCTCATGTTCCCTTCAATAATCCATCCCATTAGCTCCAATAGCTTCAATAGCTCCCACGACCACGGTGCTATCACTGAAAGAAGACTCTTAAGATAAGGCTCACGTCTACATCGCTCTTTACATGACTCCAAACCTCTCCGATTAACGTTAAGCGCCCGTCCCTCTTCCTCCGCCCGTTCCACACCTCGGCTCGGTTCATGACGCCCGCCCGGTGGCTATCGGCGTCTGTGCGACATACGCGACCAGCTCTCCTCCTTCGCTGCCTACCTTTGACTCTCACAATGTCCTTCTCCACATTTACCATTCCTCGCAATCTGGACCATAATGGCTCGGCTACTCTACCCGTCTCCTGTCCGGCAGACCTGTCTCGTGAAGATCTGCTGCGATTCCCAGCTTTCCGTATCTGGCTCACCACCTTGCAACACTCCTTGAGTCGCCAGCAACAACCTTCCCACGAGTTCTCCAAAGACCCCTACGTCCTGCGGAAAATTGAAATCCAGAGCGTGGACCGCTTCGGTGGTGGCCGTCTAGGCTTCTTGAAGTTCAAAGCGGAGGTGTCAAATGAGAATGGAGAGACCCTCCCGGGAAGCGTGTTCTTGCGCGGTGGCAGCGTAGGCATGTTGGTAAGCGGGCTACCCTCTCTCTATCGCCTACTGGCAACTGATATAATGCTAACGCTGCTTCTCTGTTTTCTAGCTCATACTTCAACCAGACGATGTGCCTCCATCGGCAGAAGATGAGAAGCGTGCCATTTTAACCATCCAACCTCGTATCCCCGCGGGTTCTCTTGCGTTTCCCGAAATTCCAGCCGGCATGCTCGATGACAGTGGATCGTTCGCTGGTGGTGCAGCAAAGGAGATTCAAGAGGAAACAGGCTTGACAATACCACAGGAGGAGCTAATTGACATGACATCGCTAGCTCTGCAGTCCGTGCCAGAAGAGGGCGAGACGTTGCAAAAGGCAGTATACCCGTCGGCCGGTGGGAGCGACGAGTTTATTCCTTTGTTCTTATGTCAGAAGCGCATGTCGCGCAAGGAAATTGACAGCCTGCAAGGACGACTAACTGGGTTACGACAGCATGGTGAGAAGATCACGTTGAAGGTGGTACCGTTGCGCGATCTATGGAAAGAGGGTCTGCGGGATGGGAAGACCCTTGCCGCGTGGGCTCTATACAAAGGCCTCAAGGAGGAGGGGCTGCTGTAGGCGGATTTCCACATTCCGCAGCTGTTTGTGGGCTCTAATACTGGAAGCAGTAACACTCACACCAATGTAAATATATCGCATTCGACAGTATATCGACTCTAACGGCAGTGTCGTCAGAATACCATAGGATGTGCAGATCCATGGTACGGGACGAAGACGGAGCCAAAGCTGAAACATCTACATACAGCTCAAAGCTTGAATCTCTTCGCAAGTTCGATTCCCTCAGCTATTGTGCCCACCCGAGCATCAATAGCATATCCCTCCCGCTCCAGCTTCTTCATGTCCTCAAATAACGAAGACAAAGGCACAGTGAAGCACTCGATGAACTCATTGTCTTCGAGCTGGGGCTTCGGGTTCTGATTCTCCGGCAACGACATATCCACCCGGACATGCACCATATTGAGGTTGGTATTGCAGAACCCAGGGTCTGTAGACACCGTCAGTCAATACCCCAGACCATCCAAATTGAATCCATGCTCGACAGATACTGTAGCCTAGTCTAATCCGAAGAGGGAAAAAGAAAAGAAAGTAAAACTCACCATTATACATAACACTACTAGTCTGCTCCGCCACACCAACGTAACCCGTCTCCTCCTTAAGCTCCCGCACAGCGCACTCCTCCACCGTCTCATTAGGATCAATCAACCCCGCGGGCACCTCAATGACCACCTTATCGATAGGTGGACGGTACTGCTTCTGCAGGAGAAGTTCTGGTCCGGTTTCCTTGTTGAGGATTGTCACGATTCCAACGCCGTCAATCTCGCAGTTTGCGGGGCGGGTCTTGAAGCAATTAGCAAGCATGCATCGCAGAACTATCACTTCACCCCAGAAAGAAAGAATGCTTCAATTGGAGAACACCGACAGAAACGCCAACAAGAAGAAAGTTGCAGGGAGGAAAGTAAATCATACCTGACGCTCCGCAGACTCCCATGTCCTCTCAACACCGTTAGGATCCGTATACGATGACATGACCAGTCGAGTCCATTTGGCTTCTTTGGGGTCCTATAAGAGAGTATTTCTATCAGTATCAATCCATTCTGCATATATCAATCCCCATATGCAACACTGTAATTAATGGATGGTAAAACACCATTCATATGTAGTATATACATACCAACGGACCCCTCGACAGCAACTTCGACCCGGCGTATTTGGGATCGGACATGTTGCACTTTTACAAACAGAAGGGGTGGAGGGAATAAATTGGTGGTAAGGGTATCGGATGGAGCGGGTCTATGTCTAATGGGTTTATATGGAGAAGGTGTAAAAGGTCAATGATTGTAGAGGTAGGGAGTAAACAACTGGTCTCGGGTGACTGACGTAGCAGGAGGGGAAACTATCAAACTAAGCTGGTCAACTGAGGGGGTCACCAACCGGATTGGGTTAGAGGGCTAGCCCTTATCTTATCGTGTTGGGGAGCTGGGTTTGGATCTGGATTGAGAGGTTGGGGGTTGGGGTATCTGGATTATTTTGAAGAGAGGTTGGGAGGGGTAGGAGGAGGTTACTGGTATATGGGAGAATAGATTGTGTGAAAGTGTAGTGGTTGTAGTGGCAGGCAGGTTTATGTGTGTGTGTGTTGTGGTGGTTGTAGTTGTTTGAGGAGCATCGATGCTGGATGTAGATAGTAGTCATCTGGTTGGACTACTATTGCAGGATGGCAACTTGAAGTAAATTTAGGAGCAGCGTTGGTCGATCATATAAACATTAATACGTATAAGCACAGTAGTTTTCATAGGAAGAATAATATGTCTGGTTCAATATATTCTGCATTGAAGTAGCTACTTGAGGGAAACTAACTTCTAGCTTAGATTGGCCCATCCGTCACGCACCCATGACTCGCGTCGCTCACCAGCTTCGCATACTTGCTTAATGTCCCCTTCTTCGCCCGAGGCGCCGGTGCCGTCCAAGCAACTCTTCTCTTTTCCATCTCTTCCGGGGCAATCAGCAAGTCAACCACTCTTTGCTCCGCATCAATCACGATTCGATCGCCATCCTTCACCAGGGCGATGGGCCCGCCCTCCATAGCCTCAGGCACAACATGCCCGATCAAGAAGCCATGACTACCTCCAGAGAATCTCCCATCAGTGAGGAGCGCAACGTCCTGACCTAATCCGGCACCCATGATGGCTGAGCTGGGCTTGAGCATCTCAGGCATACCGGGACCACCCTTGGGTCCTTCGTATCGAATAATGACGACGGTTTTCTCGCCCTTTTTGATCTCACCTCGTTCGAGGGCCTCGATGAAAGCATCCTCATAGTCGTAGCATTTGGCGATACCTTCAAACCGAAGACCTTCTTTGCCGGTGATCTTGCCAACAGAGCCGCCAGGGGCCAATGACCCACGGAGGATCTGCAAGTGGCCGGTTGGCTTGATAGGATTGCTTAGGGGACGGATGATAGGCTGGTCAGGTGAGAACTCGGGCCATGAGGCTACATTCTCTTTCATGGTTTTGCCAGTGACAGTGATTCCGGAGCCGTCGATAAGGCCTTCCTTGAGCAGGAACTTCAGCAATGCTGGCGTGCCCCCGACCTTGTACAGGTCATGCATGACATACTTGCCGGAAGGCTTCAGGTCAGCCAAGAAAGGTGTCTTGTCTGACACGGCCTGGAAGTCATCGATGGTCAACTTGATCCCAACGGAATCAGCGATGGCGATCAAGTGCAGTACCGCATTGGTGCTGCCGCCAAGAATATTCACGACAATCATGGCATTCTCAAATGCCTGCCGCGTCATGACGTCCTTGGGCCGAATATCCTCCTTCAGCAGATTCTTCACTGTCTGCCCAACATCCTCACACTCTGCCCGCTTACGTGGATCCTCTGCTGGCGTACTGCTACTTCCAGGGACAGTCATACCGAGAGTCTCGATGGCCGTGGCTAAAGTATTGGCAGTATACATCCCCCCACAAGCACCAGCACCAGGGCAAGCGTGTCGGATGATATCGAATCGTTCCTTTTCGTCGATCTCACCAGTGAGATACTGACCATACGACTGAAAGGCGCTGACCAAGTCAAGTGGCTTACCCCCCGCACTGCAGCCGGGCTTAATACTACCACCATACACCATGATACTCGGGCGATTAACCCGGCCCATAGCCATCAACACACCTGGCATGTTCTTATCACAGCCAGGCAACGAGATATTAGCATCGTACCACTGGGCGTTCATGACCGTTTCAATTCCATCGGCAATGATCTCTCGGCTCTGTAAACTGAAACGCATGCCAGATGTGCCCATACTAATGCCATCAGAGGCACCGATGGAGTTGAAGCGCATGGGGACCAGGCCGGCTTTGGCTACCGAGTCACGGACCAGCGACGACAAATCCATCAAGTGCATATTACAGGGGTTCCCTTCAAACCACACTGATGAGATTCCAACCTGTGCCTTGGACATATCTTTCTCCGTCAGACCGGTCGCGTAAAGCATCGCCTGAGATGCACCCTGGGACTTGGGCTGTGTGATCTTAGAGGAGACTTTGTTCAGTGTTTCGTCGGCATAACGGTGTGCGGATGAGGAGAGAAGACGACTGTATTGACATGACACGATTCACCGTTAGCATCATGGGTATTTGTACGAACTGTAGGGTATACAAACGAGGATGATTTTCTTTGTGATGGCATCCGTCGACCAAACGCCAGAGCTCTGGCAGCTCGGGACGGAGTGGTAGACGTGATCATTTTCTAGCCTGTAAAACACACCAGAAAGGATATATGACTTGCTGCTCTTTCAGAGAATAGAACTGAGCCAGACGAAGCTGCAGGTCAGGTTATATAGTCTCAGGGGCCTTCAAAATCACTGGCCAAGAGTGGCCATCAGTCAAG
The DNA here is from genome assembly GCF_003184835.1 of Aspergillus costaricaensis CBS 115574. NCBI lineage: Eukaryota > Fungi > Ascomycota > Eurotiomycetes > Eurotiales > Aspergillaceae > Aspergillus > Aspergillus costaricensis. Next base: position 775,003 of record NW_020291816.1, read on the forward strand.
TGAGTCATTATACCCCTGTAATATCTGAAATATCGGCCATTACTTGCTTAGCCCATGTAGCCAGGTAGCACAGAGCTATTACAAAGTAGAAACAGCGGACTTGCGAAGAATTATGGTCATTGGAGGGAGAAGGACAGGAACCACCTTGTTCTACTCCGCAATGGTCGAAGGATCAAATGGTTGCATGGGCGCATCTCCAATCAAGACGCAGATAATGCAGCCGATTATCCGAATGCCAGACACTCATGTATGTCCGGCAAAAAATAAGCAGGGTATGAGTCTGGGGATAAGCAATAAAGTGATGGTCGAGGTCGTCTATAGATCCTTTGAGGCGATCCAGGCCCACCCGGCCGGAGTCGAGTCGCAGCTCCCCGGGTGGATACTCATCCCTGCGATCACTCATAACAGTTCCGTAGGTTGCTACTATGAACTGTGTTTACGTTGGGGTGCTTGAGTTTTGAGAATATACTCTGAAATAGGATTTCTACCAATGTTGTTTTACTTGAAGGAATACAGTAATAGATAAGCTCTATTTCATTGTGCAGGCAGCAGGCGCCCAGAGAAGTACCTAAATCCATGATTACCTCTCTATTAAAGACATTGAGTAACAATGTAGATATCCCGGTCTTGAAGCGACTTATGCAGATGATACAGATAAGCCACATGGGTTATCAGACGACAGCTCCCCAACAAGGTGAGTGATTGTGTTCTGCGCGATGGACTAAGGTAACAAAGTCGGTCGTGTAGAGGACCTGAGGCATAGACGTCTGAGATGTCACCATGTGAATAGAAGGAAGTGACCCAAAACCCCGGAACGGCCAGCGCGCTTGCTATCGTAACTTCGTGCTCATAATCGTAACTGGCGTACAAAACGGCCCCATCTGCTAGAGATTCAGGACTCCTCGATTTCTCGGAGACATTTCTGGAATTCGCTCCAATCCTTCATGATAACCTTGGCACCCAGCCCTTGCAAAAGTTGGGACATTTCCAACTGCTTAGCGTCACCGTGGTAGCTTCCAACATAACCAATGACTGGGATTCCAGCACGAATGGCACTAAGTGCACCAGACTTGCTGTCCTCGACAGCGACCACCTCTTCAGGCTTCTTCTTGCGCACTTCGAGGGCATGGATGTAGATAGCCGGATCCGGCTTCGAAGTTGGCTTGGGAAGAGAGGTGGCTGCGCTGAACACGGCATCTTTGTCGAAATACTTGTCCTGTCCGACCTTCGTGATCGAAGCACGGACACGGCGCAAAGCAGACGAAGAGACCACTGCTAGACCATACTTCTTGGACTTGAGAAGCTCGTCAAGTTCAGCGTTAACACCCACGCATGGCTGAGCTTTGTCAGTCAGCTTAGCGATGACCTTGTCCTCCTCCTTCTTCACGTATTCCTCGAGTTCCTCCTGTGACAACTCGAACTTGTACTTGGCCTGGAGGGAGACCATCATTCCTCGAAAGTTCTGACCCACAAAATCTTGGATAAGCTGCTCTCCCGTGTAGCGATCCGAGATGCCCTGCTTTTCCAAAATTTCATTGGCGAGATCGGCACACGCCTCGAAGGCCAGCTCTTCCGAGAGGACGAGGGTGTTGTCACAGTCGAAGAAGATCTCAGTAATCTACAATGAAGGTTCGTAAGCACATTATGTTCATGCCAACATCGCATGAAGAATTGATAGCTTACCTGCGGCATGATGTATGCAAGTCTAGTAGATCTTTTCTGAATTGAGATCAAGAATGTTGCACAGCAATGGCAGTAGAGGAACGTTTATGGAACGAAGCGAGATAGAAGCCGGGGTGGGGATCGATGTAAGGTGGAAGAGGATATGACAGGAAAGGGGACCGTTGTCTTTTTCTAATTTGTAGAGGAAGGAAGGACACGAAAGGTCTGTGGGTAAGTTGTCTGAGAAAAGTGACAGAAGAAGAGGGGCAGAGACGAGGGCATTCACTTTGTTTAAGTAGTATTCAAAGGGACCAATACAAAGGAAGCCAGCGGGTGAAAGGGGTACCTAGTAGTTATGGGGGACTCAGCCACGGAATGAGTAGGCTTGAACCCACTGCCCGTAATAGAGATCCAGTAGAACCGAAGAATGACTAGAAACCCCCGAGGGAATCCCCAATTCCTGTTGTACACAGTCCCGGTATCCAAGGTAGGAGCGGGGTGCCGGCCTTGACTTCCCTGAGATCATACATTTGAAAAAACACCCATGACGTTATCAAAAGGCCGAATTCTAGTACTAGTGAAAGATGCTAAACCGATTCAGGCAAGCACCCGCTGCCATTCGTCGTTCGAATCGTGCTCGGATGCCCCTCTTCCTTTCCTGTTGAGGCATAGCGGTATCACCCCATGGAAAGGCACCGAATCCTCTCTGCCCATTCTTGTCGCCTTCAATTTCCGGTTCCTTTTCTGTCGACGCCTCAAAAGCCCAATGATGAAGCGCAGAGCCAATCGATAGGATTCCATGGCATGTTTATCGACATCCCATGTGCTGGGGGCGCCATATTGCAGATGTGGAACCGTTTTGTTCCTCTACTTTCTTTGCTATTCACAACGATTCTTTCCCCTGTCAAGTAGGCAAGATGTATCGGCAGAAGTGAGAGAGTTTTGTGCTCCATACCGTTTGTTACCAAACTTCACTTACTACCCAGTACCGTATCATGCTAGGTAACCTTTCATACCCGTCAGTCACCGGGTGTGCTCATGCGAGGGGGGTATACTCGGTTACAAGTCTTCCTTAGAATAATGCCTGGAACCTCGTCCGTTGACTTTGTACATCTCCCGGAGCACAGTAATCCATTCAGCTACTGCTAGGCCAGTTTGTTTCCTGCCTGGACTGAGCAATAATACGTCGCCAAGGATCGGACCACGCATAATTCTCTGTACGCCAGGGCATTACCCGGGTTACCCTCAATAATACTAAGCTGTAGTAAGATAGAGACCCCATGCGGTCGGATGAAACCGTGCCATGAGGGAATTTTCGTATACTAATGCAACTGTTCAAGCCAGTTGTTGCGAAGACGGGACGATGAAATTCGAATACAATACTCGAGAGTGCTCGGGCTTCATCCGTCATGAGTAAGATATCTACTATCAATGACTGCAGCTAGTTAGAAAAACTCCGAAACTATAGCCGACAAGACATAGTATTGTTTACTACCACATGTTCCTGGAATCATCCTCCTAAGCATGTAAGTAGTCCCCCCCCCCTGTAGGTACCATCGATGGCTGTGCTCCACCCCGCGTGAGGATGGCGTTCGACTTGTCGGCACCGGCCTTAAATGTGGGCCGATCGTTGGCCGGCGAGGAAATTCTAATGGCGCTTGCATTAGAGCCCCTCATTATTATCGAGCGCATTTGATCCCATTATTTTCATTACCACTGGGGAAGTCAAAGCCTAGTGTGATATTGTTTCCTGCTTCCCGAGGCATACTGTAACCAGATTCGTGAATTTCACGTACCAGTGTCTGATTCCACTGCGAATACGACCCGACAGCTGGCCCTCAAGCCAATACAAAGCACTCCGGGCAACATGGGATCTGCTTCTGGTTCCGATCCCTACCCCGTGTCTATTTCGTCCCTTCACTTCCCCTCCGCAGAGCAACAATCGATTTCTCAGACGCTATCTGCATTACGACGATCAGCTCTCTCCGTCACCAACCGCCTGCGTTCCATCGAGGCCGACGCGGCCTTTGTCCGTGAGGTTGCAGCCCATTACGACCTTCCTCTCATCGCCAACGAAAGATGCGGGAGCTGGTACATCCCGCCTGAAGTCAAGTCTGGCAGTGCGTACTTCAAGAGTACAGATGGTCACACGGGCCAGTGGGATTTCAGCTTTCGCAGACTAAACTTGCAGCTTCTACCAATTGCCAGGGAACATGGAGGGTCAGTGATCCTGTCATCCATCTTTTCCTGCCATCCCTGCTGATCGTTCTGCTTCGGGCTAACTGAATGGCTGACCCTTATTCGTTGATACAGTTGCATTATCGTGGATTCCACGCGCCGGGGCAAATGTAAGTAACCAGTTACCCCCTCAATGTCATTCGTGCACCGATTAACGAGGTATGCGCCAGTGATGCCTGATGCGCTGTCTAAAACTGTTCCAATCTGGTGTGCCGTCATCAACAGGGCGCTATTTCCATCTGACACTGCATATCACGCGGTGAACTTTCCGCCAAATTATTTGGGCGCCTCTGAAGAGTCCCAGATTGAGCGGAGGATTGACGGCTTCGTCAAATCCCTCGAGGTAACTCATTTTCTGCTGTGAAATGACCCATAACTCCCATGTGTGCTGATAGGCTGCTAGGACCTGAAACTCGATCTGGGTGAACTCAAGCAGCAACTTGGAAAGCCTATTCGGGTAGCATGGGCCAACCGAGCCTATTTTCATCCGACAGATCTGCATAAAGGGGATGACTATCGCCTGTTTGTTCTCTGTTCCGCATCGAAAAGGGTCCATGGCGCAGAAATGTCTGAAGGCGGCTATATCCAAGGAGCAGGAGATGACAGCGAGAGTTGGGCCTATGGGCTAACGCCTCCTGTCTTTTGGGCTACTAAAGCGACCCTGTTCCAGCACTCGGAAGAAGATCTCCCGACCGTAATCGAACAGCTGGTTGAGGATCACAGTAAAAAGAATGTTGATCAGAGAGCGATACGCATTGCGCCAACACGAAACTTATATCTCAGTCAAACACACCCTCAACTGAACAACGGCAGCATGTTTGATCTGGTCATAGATTGTAATGCGAGCGCAGAAGGGGCAGAAGATAATGCGAATCGCCTGAATCTCGGTTGCGGATCTTCTAAGCTTGGAAGCCGTGACCTGCGCAAACACCTGGACAAGGTCCAGGACTTCGTCAAGTCCCGTATGAGCGCAGACCCATCACGGTCATTGCTGGTGACATGTGAGACGGGCAAGGATCTTTCGGTTGGTGCTCTACTTGCAATATTGTGTCTGTTCTATAACAAGGAAGGTAAGTCTCTCGTCGATCTGTCAACCCGTCTTGTCTATTCTATAAGGTGTCTCTACAGTACTAATAATACACTAGGCGAGTTCACTGCTATTCCCACCAACCAACTGATCGGCAAGCAGTTCATTCGTCAGCGGCTCGCTTGGATCACATCCTCCAAACATGATGTGAATCCCTCGCGGTCTACGCTTCAATCGATCAATGCCTTCCTCATGCAACGCCCAGATTACTAATACCTGGAAGAAAAAAATTACCTGAAAATCACAATTAATTATGTCTATAAATGGACGAACTACTCGTTCTCGACGGCCTCGACAATAGCGCCACTGCTTCCCTGGTCAAGAGCATTAAGCACCGCCATGTCCTCCTCGCTGATGTCGAAATCAAACACATCAGCGTTAGCCGCAATCCGGTCTGGGTTGTCGGTTTTAGGAAGTGGAACCCATTCCTTCTGCAGCGCGTAGCGTATCAGGACCTGCTGGGTCGTCTTGTTGTATTTCTTGGCCAAGTCCACGAGTGTAGGATCATTCGCTTTATAGTTTCGCACAATGGGGGCATAAGACTCGACAACGATTCCGTTCTTCTTGCAGTATGCATCGATCACACGTTGTTGGCACCAAGGATGGAGCTGTGCGATTCAATGAGTCAGTCGGATTCTCTTTCTATTGCACCGCAGCGACCAAACAGGAAGAAAAGTATAGGGTACTAACCTCGATCTGATTAACATGGGGCGGCCAGACTTTCGCATATTCCTTCATCTCTTCAATGTGCTTCACTCCAAAGTTACTGACACCGATACTCTTAGCCTTGCCCTCCTCCAGCAGCCTCTCCAGGGCCTGCCATAAGTGCTTGCGACCCGACGAGCCAGACTTGGAGCTATGAATCAGGAACAGATCAACGTATCCGTCCGGGCCACCGATCTTCTCGACACTAGCCAGCAGTCTCTCATAGGTTGCCTCGGGCGAGCCCGCTGGGCTGAGGATTTTGGTGGTCACGAAAATTTCATTGCGGGACAGGCCAGAGGAACGGATGGCGTCGCCAACCTCTTTCTCATTTGCGTAGAACTGAGCGGTATCAATGTGTCGGTAGCCGACTTCGAGGGCCTTGAGGCAGGACTGCACGCATTGTGCGGAAGGTGACCGATAGACGCCGAAGCCGAGGCGGGGTATTTTGACGGCGGAATTTGGCAGTGGTACCTCGTCCGCAAAGGAGTAGTTGGCCGGCATTGTGAAACAAAAGAATCGAAATGGCAAAGCGAAACAGGCTTAGGGAATCTGAGATGTTCGGTATGAACAGGCGCAAGGTAATCAGTAGTCACGGAGTGAACCCGGAGAATGACTGACGGAGAGAGGGGAAGCCGATTAAGTTGAGCTGGATGTTTCGCGCGCGGGCCCCATCACGCCTCGGCGAATCCGATGATATCATCAGCCCACCCCTTTGCCGCTTGTGTCTCCGGCCTCATCTGTTTTGATCTTCGTATACTAATAAGTATAGCAGGAACTACATACTGTGATGGATGCAGCATACTTGGATGAATTGAGACAATTACATCAATTCTCACTCTGGCGAGACATTCGGTCTTTGCGCCCCCGCACGCATAGGGAGCTTGTTGTTCAAGCTGGAAAGATGGCTAAAATTATGGGGCAACTGGTATCCTCGCCCTTGCATCGGGAAAGGTAAAATGCAGGTTTCTACCACGGTACTTTCTCGCGTGTGCCCTCCATGTTTATCCCGGCATTTTGAGACCTGTTTTACTGGGGTTGTCTTCGTACAACCATACAGCCAGCAAAACATGTGCCCCCGAATCGTGGATCGTGGATATGCCTCCGGCAGATGCAGACGAACTAGACATCCATCCATAGCCGTCAATGATCACGCCTTCAGGTTGGGCGACAACATGAGAAACTAGTAACCCCTCAATCGTCTTGCAGTTCCATCGACATTGGTGGATTGAAGTCAGGTTGGTGGGTCACTCAAGAATTTGATCAGCGTCGCTTCGGAAAATTGAACATGGATCATCCTCCAGAGCCGTGCTATTCATAGTTATCGCAAGAAAGTCTACGAGTCAGACAGCACTGAAGCCCGTCTCACCTGCTTATCCCCTGGTTGGGCAATCCTTTCTTTGGAACCATTGAAGCAGGACTGAAAGAAGATAAACGCCTGCAGAGTAATAGTGGATGGATGCCCATGCAGGAAAATTTGAGTGCTACGGTGCTTCTCTCGACTCTGAATGGTCATTAAGCGCCATCCTTCCCCTGAACTACTACTAGTACTATTAGGACTGTACTATAAACAGAAACCGGGTCAACAATTGATATGAAAGAATTCTCTCAACGGGATTTGGACGGACATAAATCGACGCTAGATGATAATTCTTGGGCAAGCAATGCGAGAGAATGGGGCGAATTTACTTTTAGAAATTCTCCGATGATAGAAGACTGCGTGGCTGAAGAATGGAGAATGGATGATGAATGAATGAATGAATGAAATGAACGACTGGACGGGGGGGGGGGATGGGATCTGAACCTACCGGCAGCAGCCGACCGGGCAGGACCAGCGGCGGTTGCTGTGGGGGTGGAAGTTTGTTGACAGGCCCTTTTCCACTGCACGGGAGGGACAGAGACAGAGAGGGAGTGAGTGAGAGCCCCTTTAAAAGCAATGAATGGGGCCTACTTTTCAAGTGCTTAACTGTACTAAGGCAAGGCTACTAACTAGTAGTCTCCCTCACGCTCCAGGCTCCAACTAGCAAATTAATCAACTAAATTTCCTAGTTTCCTACTCGATGATTATTCATTCTGCTTAGTTCTTTCTTTCAACTCTGCGCCCAACCGCCGACTATCTATCTAGGCGATTCGATCTCTTTGAAACCGGCGAATCGCAGCCCACCCCTTCCCACTCGTTCTAGTCACCTCCGTCCTGAAGATCCTGCCTTTTCTATTCAAGTCCGGTCTCCGTCGGCTCCATCCATTAACTCACTGGATACCAGCCTCCAGATAGACAGCAAACGCTCCCTCAGTCCGTGCTTCAATCGCCCAATTTCTCCCCGCCCGCCCTGGATGTTCTCAACCACCCTCGCCATCCATCATGTTGACAGTTGAAAAGCAGTGGATTAATGTGCAACAGAAGACCTTCACCAAATGGTTGGTTCCCTTTCTCATTCTACCCTAATTGCATGCTGGGGAAGAGGCCTTCTCCAAATTACCCCTCTTGCCCTCACATGCCCCGAAATATTTTTTTCGCTGTTTCTTTGTTTTCCCTCTTTATGCACTCTCCCGAAATTGAGTAAGCTGACCCTGGTTTGTCTGCAGGCTCAATGACAAGCTGAAGGTGCGGAAGATCTTCATCGATGACCTCGTGGTCGACCTTTCCGATGGTGTAAGTACACCCCTGCTTTCGTCCTTGTTGGGGCGCCAACCCCTGCGCCGAACTGAGGGAAGCTCCGGTTGCTAATGATTCTTATCGGAACTTCAGGTTATCCTTATTCATCTACTCGAGATCCTGGGTGGAGAGTCACTTGGTCGATATGCCTCGAAGCCTAAGTTGCGGGTACAGAAATTCGAAAATGTCAACAAGAGTCTCGATTTCATCAAGGGAAGGCGGATCCCGATGACGAACATTGGAGCAGAGGATGTTGTGGATGGAAATCGGAAGATCATTCTGGGCTTGATATGGACACTCATTCTGCGATTCACAATCAGCGACATCAACGCGGAGGGAATGACCGCGAAGGCGGGTCTCCTTCTGTGGTGTCAACGGAAGACTGCTTGTTACGAAGGAGTAGAAGTCCGGGACTTCTCCACTAGCTGGAATGATGGTCTGGCCTTCTGTGCCCTTCTGGATATCCATCGTCCAGACCTGATTGACTTCGATGCTCTGGACAAGAAGGACCACCGGGGTAACATGAAACTCGCCTTCGACATCGCAGCTAACGAAATAGGCATCCCTGACTTGCTCGATGTCGACGATGTTTGCGATCAAGCAAGACCTGATGAGAAGTCACTGATGACATACATCGCTTATTGGTTCCATGCATTCTCGCAGCTGGAGCGTGTCGAGAATGCCGGACGTCGGGTGGAGAAATTCATCAACAACATGCATGGTGCATGGGAGATGCAGAACTCCTACGAGCGGAGAATGAGGGAACTATTGCGCGTTATCAGAGTGCAACGTGAGGCATGGAAGAACTCATCCTTTGAAGGTACATACAAGGACGCGAAAGAGCAAGCCCACCAGTTCTCCTTGTATAAAAGAAACCAGAAGCGCCAGTGGGTGGCAGAAAAGTCGGATCTCGCAGCCCTGCTCGGTAACATCAAGACCAAACTCAGCACATACCGATTGCGCCCTTACCAACCGCCAAAGGAACTAAGTCTGGAGGTTTGCGATGAGGAGTGGGAGGGCTTGACTCGTGACGAGCACGAACGTAGCCAGCTTATTAACGAGACCATTCGGGATATCAAGAATGCCCTCCGCCGATCGTTTGCGGACAAAGCCAACGATTTTGCGCTAACGTTAAAGACCCTGTCTCTGGCAATATCTGGTCTCGATGGTGATGTAGAAGACCAATTAGCACATGTCAAGAGACTCAATGACAACCTCCCTCCCCTCGATGCGTTCTTAGATACCATTGCGGCTCTGGACGAGCAATGTGCGGAGGCGAATATTGAGGAAAACGACTACACCACATATACTTTAGATGAACTCTCTTACGAGTTGAGCTTGGTCAAGTCTAGCATCTCCAAAAAGCTGGCATTCCTTGACAATCAACTCGTGGCTCGGAACATGACCAACCTGACACCAATCCAACTGGAGGAATTTGAGTCTGTCTTCAGGCATTTCGATCGCGACGCTTCCAATACCCTTCATGAGCTTGAATTTTCGGCAGCCCTCGCAAGTCTTGGCCTTGTATATGATGAAGAGGAGATGCATGACGTCTATGTGGAAACATGTGGACCAGCCCGACTTGCGCAAAATGCCGGTGTCAGCTTTGAGCAGTTCATCCGTTTCATGGTCAGCGTTACTGAGGATCAAAACACGGCCGAGCAAGTCTACCAGAGTTTCCGCGAGGTTGCGGATGGCAAGGTATGTACCCCGTCAGAATTGCAAAGTGTTGCGTTTCATTCAAAATCTGACTTTTGTAATAGCCTTATGTCACGGAGCTCGACCTTCGACACTCCCTCATTCCCGACGAGGTAATCGAACATCTAGTCCAGACTATGCCGCCACACAACGGACCGGATCTTCAAGAAGACAGAGACCTTCCCAAGTATGACTACATCAGCTTCATGGAGAAGATGATAGAGCATAACAACAGCGACCCTGTGAATGGTGGGGATTGATGGGCTAGTACGTTTGCATTGCACTGCCGGAGTTTTGTTTGCTTTCTGATTCGGTCCTCTTCCTCTTTTCATTTGCTTGTCACCTTTCTGAAGAGTCTTGCTGGAGGTTGCTTTTGGTGTTTTCTGGAGCAAAAAGGGAGGGTTGTGTCTTCGGTGAGCTTTCGACCATGCATACAGGACTATGAGCCGAGGCGTCGTTTCTCTTCCTTTTTGCATTACAGCCATGAGTTTCTCCTTGTCTGCGCCTCTCTTCCTGCCATTGGGCTCTCGACGGTTCTGAGCGGGCACGCTTAGCTTCTGGGGAAGAAGTAGTTTACATATACACACGTTCCCAACAAAGCACTCATTCCAATATGATGACAACTGTCCCCGTAAATAGAGTACGATTTCATGTCAGTATCCCACTGAAATCTAGAACATTCAGGTCGCGCACCACCAGTAATTAGAGGCAAGCAGATGGCCATCTGCTGTATACTACGGAGTTTGGTCACGTGATTCTTCTGCTTGGCCGGGCGGTCTGAGCAGGCACGGTCCGGCATGGATCTATTCCAAGCTCATCTCCGACCTTCATTCAGCTTTCTACTGTCCATCCATCAATTCCCACTGCGCACCTGTCCACAGTGTGAATTTCAATAGTACTCGATTGTTATTTTCAATTCTCTATTCCGACAAACACCCTCCCCAACTGTTCAAGATGGACCGCAGTTTGGACGAGATTATCGCGGAGCGTCCTGTATGTCCCTGCTAACGCCTCCGGGATGACAAGTCTCAGATGGTCTGCTAGACATCACACCCTGCATGTGCGCTGACTTGCCTTCGTGTAGCAGAAGCAGAATCAGAACCGCGGCCGTCGCCCTCCTCAAGGTCGTCGCCGTGATGGCGTAAGAAAGGTATTTCTTCATCCCTGTCATCATCTCATTATGAGCTGCTGCTGTTTCTTGCGTCTGCTTTGCGCGTGTCGATGCTAACCCAGTGTGTTGCTTCTCGCAGGTCCTCCCTCCTTGTCTCTTTTCGAACATTTCTCGCGCATCGTGATAAGCAAATTTCGCTGGCCTCGTAGCAACGTCTCTCGCACAGGCAGACCGCCGCGAAGAGCCGCAGAAAGATGGAGCTGTTTACGTGAATACCTAGTGTGACTTCGAGCTGACCTTCTCTCTCTATTCGACTGCAACAGCTTCACAGAGAAGAACGTCCTGATTTGGATCTGTAATTACCTTTCCCCTTATTATTTTCCGTCCAGTGTTACAGCCCGAGTGATGGGATCGCTAATGCGTTGGCTCGACATACAGTGACTGGGTTCATGACAAGTACGAAGACGACAGAGATGGTGCGTTCTACGACTCTCAATATGGCAGATAGCCATGGGAATTCATCCCATGTTCGGTCATTCTTAACACCTTACTCAGCACGCCCTTCTCGTGCCCCCCGACGTCCGCGTGGCGACCGCTACTCCCCCTCTCCCGAACAGTATGTTTATCTAATGCGCCTCGGTGGACGAAGTTGACCTGTACAGACACAGCACTGCGTCTAGCGGAGCTAAGCTTCGCGTTGAGAACATCCACTACGACATTACAGAAACCGATCTCGAGGTAGGCCTTGTTCCAGTCCCGACCGTTTTTTCCTACTGGGCTCTAACATATGCGATCTGAAAAGGACTTGTTCACCCGCATCGGACCAATCAGCAATGTTTCTCTCGTTTACGACCGGGCAGGACGTTCCGAAGGAGTCGCCTTTGTGACCTACAGCCATATCAGCGATGCCCGAACCGCGATCAGGGAATTCGACGGCGCAAACGCCAAAGGCCAGCCTATCCGTCTGACACTCATCTCTACCGGCGCCGGAAGACGCGACCGCAACCCATTTGACAACGTGGAACGCTCGAAGGGAAGTCTATTCGACCGCGTCGAGAGACCCCGTGACCGCGACGCACGGAGTCTCAGCCCCGGTAGTAGAAGCGGCAGTCCTGATGGAGGTGCACGCCGTCGTCGTGGTCGTCGCGGTGGTGCTGGCGGCGGCGGGTACCGGCGCAGTGACGTCTCCAAACCTGCTCCCGAGCACATTGACAGATACATTCCCGGTCAGCGGTCGCCGACTCGCAACCGCGGCGCTACGAACGGGCGCCGCCAGGGCGGTGGAGGTGAGAACAGGGGCGACAGCCGCCGCACGGTCAACGGACGGCCCAGAAAGACACAGGAAGAGCTCGACCAAGAAATGGACGATTACTGGGGTGGCTCCGGAAACGCTGGGGCTGGCGCAGCCGATAAAGAAGTCATCCCTGACGAGCCTCAGCAAATTGCGCCGGCGTCTGCGCCCGCTGCGGGTGATGATGATATCGACATGATTGAGTGAAAGGCTCGCTTTCGATTTTGAGTACTCTTGTCTGCCGATTCACATCCACTTGCGAGGGCTTGTGATTGCTTTGCTTTCTTTTCATTACATGTAACTAGTATCACTCCCGGTTGGAATACAAAAGACGTCTTGAATAAAAACCAAAAGGAATTCAAAGGCATGCAGTTGACCATACCATAAGTATGGCGTATCGCTTGTTAATCGCTGCGGGTATAACAACATAGCCATGGTGTCTCTGTTTCGAATATCTACATCAAGGTAATATGCGCGCAGCCGCAATTGCATAGTGTATAAGCAGATCCATGCCACCACAGCTCGGCAGATGGGATGATCGCTTTCGTGTTGTATTTCTCTTTTTTTGTACATCTCGATATGTGAGTAGATGGCTTCCCCGCTCTATCGATCCATCACCGCCAGAGACCATACGGCTCCCTGCAAGCCTTCCACAACTTGATCGTTCCATCCTCGCTTCCTGTACCGTAGAGTTTGCCGTCAGGGGAGAAACTGACGGACCAGATCGGACCGTGGTGACCTTTTTGGACCTCTGCGAGTGGATTGTTAGTCACATTGAAGTGAACGGTGATAAATGATGGGGGGTATTAAAGGGTGGGGGATGGAATGTACCCAGCTCTTCCTCCGTGCGGACGTCGTATACTCTCGCCCAGGTATCCTCGGCACTACCCGTGACCAGTCTGCTTGTTTCATTGTTGACTGCTGCGCTGGCGACCTCGTAGCGGAAATCGATCTTCTTCAGGAGACGACCGGGGCTTAGGCCGTCGAAGAGGTAGACGGATCTGCCGGCCGCGACAGTAAGGATTCCGGCGTCGTTGGGTCTGACGGCGAGGGAGTTCAGTTCGCAACTTCCGATGGTACCTTCCACGGCGTATTCGACGACGGGGTGGCGCGAGCGAAGATCCCACCATCTGATCTTGCGGTCTTCCGCGGCGGTCGTGAGGATGTTGTAGTCCTGGTTCCAGACGATCGATTTGATGGTCCCGCCGTGAACGCCGGGGCCAATCTCGTAGCTTGTTACGGCGGAAGGGCTGGCGTCGGTGTTGGGGGTGGCACTCGTCGGTGAGGAGCTGTTACTGCCCCCACTGCGAGTGAGGTCGAAGATGCGAAGCTTCTTCTCGAAGCCACCTGTTGCGACGACCTGGGGAGAAGGCTGGATTGGAAACGCTACTGCGCGACAGATGTGCGAGTGCTGGAGAGTGTGTTTGCATTCGCCGGTGTGAGTGTCCCAGATTTTGCTGTTGTATGGGGAGAAAATTGGCAGGTTAGTGAGATGCGACGGCGGCGTGCGTTGGAAGTGGGTAGGTAGGTACTCACGCGGAGAAGTCCGCAGCTGCGGTTGCTGCCAGATTCGCATCTGTCGAGAGCCGGGCTTGCCATACTGCGCCCTTGTGGCCGAGGAAGGTTCCAATCCTAAATGACATTGATGGTAAGCATGTGCGGTGTGCGGAGTATTCAATGCGGGGAACACGCACCAGTCACCTGTTATGCCATCCCGCAACATGGGGTTGTTGTCTGGTAGATGTCAGTACGGGAATTTTAGCCATGGTTCTGAGGATTTTCACCTTTGCAGGCAGAGATTAGGTAGTACTGATCATCCTCGACGGTGGATGAGAAGTTGATGTGCGGCACGGGACGTGAGTGTCCGTGGCAGGTCAACGGCACAACTTTGGGAATGTCTGGAATGTGTCAATAGCCAATTGCTTTGAAGAATGGGCCACTGAATCCACCGCACCTGACGCCATTGTATATAAACTTCACTTGAGGTAATGTACAGAGTCAATTGCAATGTGATGAGTGTCGCATGCGATAGTAGGGGCCGTTAGATGAAGTGACGATAAGGTGTTCAGTTGAGACTGAAAAAAACCGTCTCTGAACTGTCGCAGATGAAGCGCAGAGTAGCAGTGAAGTAGAAGACACGAGAGATGAACACAGCGTAGAAGTACACAAGGAAATTCGTCAGTCTCGTCAAGTCATCAATCAGCCCGAGGTAGCGGGGTCGTTCTAGAATGATTGGAGGTGGAAGAAAGGAAAGGCAGGACAAGGAATTAGGTAGAGAAGTCGGGTCTCCCAGTTAAGGCGGTACCCTCAAACAGATGTATGAGCCACCGGCGCTTCTACAGACACGGTGGAGAGGGACTCAAGCCCGGAACAATGAGAACGATGGAGATGAAGCTGGTTGGGGGGAAGTTTGGGACTTTCTTTTTGATATTCACGCGAATCGTCGCCGGGCCGTTAGCCGCCCTAAGCCTATCGGGGACTAGTGTCAAACGGCACGTGAGGGGTAAATGTCCCTAATCGGTTCCCAAATAGGCAATCTGGATGCATTCATGGACTTCGATATTTTGATACTACAACGACGCGCAGATGTGTGTTGAATCCAGAACAATGGCATTTGGGCTTCTGCACGTGCATCGGATACCCTGCGGGTATTGCACTACTAACATGCGATGTGGTCCCTGAGTGAGGAGGGCCATTTCAGCGCATTTTCGTAGGAAATCGTGGTATGGAACTCAGGATGGAAATCAGCATTTGTTCCTTATGGAAACCCAATGCAAACTAAGACTAGTAGTGAATCCAGAATGGCCACTAGTCGAGTACCCAGTCAAGCCAGGGTATAGCTCCATTCCCAACCCGATAGTACTAACTAGCTAATAGTTTCTTAGTAACATGGCTTATCAAGACTTGGATTCTAGCAACTTCTTCCCGGCGAATACACTGGCGAGCCACCGCCCACGTGATTGCCCCAGATGGTCCCATGGCCCTCCCTTTAGTCTCTAAGCAGCAGCTCCTCAGGTACTCCAGGTCAACTAGTACTACTAAGCAGGAACTCCCCCCCTCCCTCTCTTCCCAAAGGTGCCTTGAAACCCTCCCGGCCATCTTTGGTGCCTCCATTTCATCCTTTTGGCTCTTGCCAGTTCCCCCTCTTCATCCTCAACCCCTTCTACTGGGATCTATATTTCCCTAATTCTCTCCACTGGTCTATGTATGCCTGAGTTCAAGATCTCCGCTTCTCTGGAGGGCCACGGCGATGATGTAAGAACGTCCCGGCTGTTAACGCTGGCCACCTTTCACCTTCCAACCCTCCATTGTCGCCCACTGACGCCTCTTTCTCTCACTCTCAGGTTCGCGCCGTGGCCTTTCCGAATCCCAATGCTATATTCTCGGCGTCCCGAGATGCAACAGTCCGACTCTGGAAACTAGTCTCCACCCCACCTCCGGCATATGACTACACCATCACCTCTCACGGCCAGGCCTTCATCAACGCTTTGGCATACTACCCACCTACCCCCCAGTTTCCTGATGGACTTGTCCTTTCCGGTGGTCAAGACACTATTATTGAAGCCAGACAACCAGGCAAAGCTGCCGATGATAACGCGGATGCTATGCTCTTGGGCCATACACATAATGTCTGTGCGCTGGATGTGTCACATGATGGCGGATGGGTAGTCAGTGGAAGCTGGGACTCGACAGCTAGGCTATGGAAGGTGGGTAAATGGGAAACCGATGTCGTGCTGGAGGGTCATCAAGGAAGTGTTTGGACGGTACTTGCTTATGACAAGGATACCGTCATCACAGGTAAGCGCGCGCCGTACCCCTGCATATATGACGGATGGATCATTCCATGCATATGCTAACAACTCTCCAGGCTGCGCGGATAAAATGATACGCATTTTCAACACCTCCGGCACTCTGCTGAGAACGATCAAAGATTCCCAGGACGTTGTGAGAGCTCTTTGCAAGGTTCCCGCCTCCAACCCCACTGGCGCACACTTTGCTTCGGCGAGCAACGATGGAGTGATTCGTCTCTTTACCATACAAGGCCAACTCGTCGGGGAGGTGCATGGCCACGAGAGCTTTATTTATTCGCTGGCCGCTTTGCCCTCGGGTGAGTTGGTCAGTTCTGGAGAAGATCGGACGGTGAGGATCTGGGATGGTACGCAGTGCGTACAGACAATCACGCACCCTGCGATCTCTGTCTGGAGCGTTGCGGTATGCAAGGAGACCGGCGACATTGTCACAGGAGCCAGTGACCGCATCACACGCGTGTTTAGCAGAAGCCAGGAACGCGTGGCAAGCGCAGAAGTAGTACAACAGTTCGAAAAGACTGTCAAGGAGTCGGCAATTCCGGAGCAGCAGGTTGGTAAGATCAACAAAGATCAGCTTCCGGGTACGGAATTTCTCAGGCAGAAATCGGGAACCAAGGACGGGCAGGTGCAGATGATCCGTGAGGACGATGGTAGCGTTACTGCTCACACTTGGTCAGCCGCATCACGGGAATGGGTTGCAGTTGGTACGGTAGTTGATTCCGCTGCCAGCAGTGGAAGGAAAACGGAGTATCTGGGTCAAGACTACGACTATGTCTTCGACGTTGACGTGGAAGACGGCAAACCTCCCCTCAAATTGCCATACAACGTCTCTCAAAACCCGTACGAGGCTGCGACCAAGTTCATCCAGGACAACGAACTGTCGATGAACTACCTTGATCAAGTCGCTCAGTTCATCGTTCAAAATACGCAAGGCGCAACACTTGGTCAGACCTCACAGGGTCCGACGCCTGCGGGGGCCGATCCTTGGGGTCAAGAGAGGCGTTATCGTCCCGAAGATGCGCAGTCACCTCCTGCTCCGGAGGCTCGACCGAAGGTCCTTCCGCAAAAGACCTATCTTTCCATCAAATCTGCCAACCTCAAATTGATCGCCAAGAAGTTGCAAGAGCTGAACCAACACGTCATATCTTCCGGATCGAAAGAGTTGTCGCTCAGCCCTTCGGAGATGGAGACGGTGGCAACCCTGTGTGGTCAGTTGGAGTCCTCAAATGTCGAGCAGTCTCCGGCAGTGGAGGCTGGTGTTGTTTTATTATACAAGGTTGCAACCGTCTGGCCTGTCGCGAGCAGACTGCCGGGTCTTGATCTTCTCCGTTTGTCCGCCGCTGCCACTCCCGTGACTGCCACGGCCGATTACGATGGCAAGGATCTCATCTCAGGCATCCAGTCTAGTGGGGTGTTTGACTCACCATTCAATGTTAATAATGCGATGCTGTCAATACGCATGCTCGCCAACCTTTTCGAAACGGACGCGGGACGTGACCTTGCCACTAGCAGGTTTGAGCAAATCCTGAGCGGCGTCAAGTCCGCTTTAACCAATAGTGGGACGACGCCGAACCGAAATCTCACCATTGCCATTACAACCCTCTACATCAACTTTGCCGTTTACCTCACCTCTGCGGGCAGAGAATCGATGCCTGAGTCATCGGAACAGGCTCTGGTCCTTCTTAACGAGCTAACGACAATGATTACCGGTGAAAAGGATTCTGAAGCAGTCTATCGCGGTCTTGTGGCTCTAGGAACTTTGGTCAACGGACTAGGGGAAGAAGTCAAGACTGCGGCCAAGGAAGTGTACGATGTTGGAGATGTTTTGAAGAAGATTTCAAGCTCGGGTCTTGGTAAAGAACCAAGAATCAAGGGTATCATAGGCGAGATTAAGGAGTCGTTATCATGAAGGTATAGCATGTTGAGGCCCGGGTCTTAAGACATTCTATACCTCATGGAGCGTCTGTGTTCTGCTTCACTACTGCTGTCTATAGCACGTATACATCTCTAGTTCACGATAGCGATACACACTAC
Organism: Aspergillus costaricaensis CBS 115574; assembly: GCF_003184835.1. Classification (NCBI taxonomy): domain Eukaryota; kingdom Fungi; phylum Ascomycota; class Eurotiomycetes; order Eurotiales; family Aspergillaceae; genus Aspergillus; species Aspergillus costaricensis. Next base: position 793,291 of record NW_020291816.1, read on the forward strand.
ACTGCATGAATTCCATATTGGACATATTCTCAAGATATTCGTCGCTAATATTAGGTTTCCTATGGCGCTATGCATATGATGTAACAACAATGTAAACTCATAAGTATTCTGACCTTCATCTACTAAGTACCTAAGCCTAGCAAATAGGCCATTTTATTCATCATTTACCCGCTCCAGCCCTCAAAGCTTTCCCTCAGCATCAACCCCCACCTCGACAATCTGCTCGATACCCGGATACTCCGGCAGATCCAATTTATACTTATCCGCAATACTCTTCGTCAGGAACCGTCCACCCAGGAAATGCCGTCCCTTGTAATACTTCACGCACGGCTTCGGCGCAGTCAGACTGATGAGCGCCTCCGGCATGAACTTCGATCCCGGGCCTTCCTTGGGTGGGCCGCTCTCAATGTCCCAGGAACTGGGCGCATCGACGCTCAGAACGGGGATACTGGCTGTTTCGATTTGGGAGATGATGGTTGGGAAGGGTTCGCGGAGGGGTCCGCCGAATGAGAAGCCGAAGATGGCGTCGACGAGGAAGTCGGCGGATTTGATGGCTACGGGGAGGTCGGAGATGAATGGGACGGAGAGGTTCTCGAGTTGTGTTTTGAGGCGCTGTGTTGTTTGAGGAGGTTAGTAGGCTGGGGTGTGTGGCTGGAGAGTGATGTGTGTAGGAATGGATGCATGTATATGTACATATTTGCAGGGTGGGGGTCCCAGCTTCATGTTTCGGGTCACGTCAATGACATGTGGGGCGATTACTGAGAGCTTACCTGGTAGAGTTCGTTCTTGCCCTGCTTTGGATAGTAAATTGAGGGCTTGTACCCATAGTGAGCTAGATGGCGTGCGGCTACTAGGCCATCGCCGCCTGAGAGGAGGTTAAAATCGTTGTTTGTTCTGTGACTGATGGAAATGAAGGGTCGTTCGAGGCCTACCGTTGTTTCCTGGGCCGCAGATAACCAAAACATCCTTACCCGAGCTTGGTGGATGAATGCGGTAGACTGAGATGTCAGAGTGCCTGGTTTTAGATTGTTGCTGGAAGGTGTCGCATTCTTACCGGCTTGAGAGACAGAGAGGCCCGCTAGTTCCATTAACTGGTCCAATGACCAGCCACCTATTTCCATGAGGTCTTTATCGAGGGATGCGGCATCTTTTGAGGAGATGGCCTGTTTGGGATATTTCTCGTGAGTATGGTGTACTCTTCTTCTTAGGCGGAAATAGTGAAGTTATTGCACACCTTCAATGACATCTTGGCGGATCTACTATAGTATCGAAATAATGCGGGGATAGGGTTCCGCCTGGGGAGTGCGGCACGGAACATACAATGGTGCCTTTTAAGTGCAAGGTTGAGCGTGAAGACTATGCAGCAGCACTCCGATATACTCAATGCAATGGATAGGTGTAGGAAATATTGCTAGGAGGAGCGATTCTTTAAGGTGGTGTAAATGCGATTGCATCATTGTTATCGGGCCCTCCCCACTGACCGACGCTAATCCGAATTCCGCAGTCTCGGCCCGACAAATCTCCCGACCAGGCTGGAAACTGCCGCGGAGTCGGAGACTCTGGCCTGCTTGAGCTTGATCAAGTTGCCCTTTTGCTGTGCAGTCGCTCATCTTATTTTTGCTTCCCAATTGCAGAAATCGCCCGTCAAGATGGTCGTTCGCATTCGCCTCTCCCGCTTTGGAAACCGGCACCAGCCGTTCTACAACATCGTTGTTGCTCAGGCACGGTAGGTAAATTTTTTATGGATCCCGGGGATCAGTATATCGCGTTCCGCGAGCGACTCACTGGGAGTGTTCTAAGAGGAGTATGAGATCTTATGCTAATGGGGATTGTCTTTTATAGGTCGGCTCGCGACTCGAAACCTCTTGAAGTTATCGGTACCTTCAACCCTATTCCGCAGCGCCCTACGAACCTGTCCGAGAAGGAGGCCCGCACCGCCAAAGCATACAAGGAGATTTCGCTCGATCGATCTCGAGCCAAGTACTGGATTGGTGTTGGCGCACAGCCCAGTGATGGCGTTTGGAAGTTACTAAACCTCGTACGTTGCCTGCCACTATATAACAAGCATGTCCGCTAGTAGGAAGGGGATATGGACCTGGGTTACGACATCGATTGACTAATATTCGGTATCTACCACAGGCCGGGATTGTGAAAGAAAGCAAGAATGTGAAAAACTGAGGCGTGGATATCTGTTCACTTCGACATCTGTATACTTGCACGGTGCACTCACCTTCGAGCTTCTGTTGCTCGGATAGGGTGAGGCGAATACTGTCATTTTCGGGGACGTTGGCGAGTTCTCCGGAGTGGAAGAACTTTTCTTTTCTGTTTTTCAATATCATGCTACTGGCATTACTCATGGCGTTTACTGAGAGCTATTCTCCTGGAATTGATTTATGGGTCGAGAATTTATGTACATTATGTGAGTCGAATACGTGCTGCCTGAGGCCTCTGTGCTTGTGTGATATACAATATACGTTTTATCAGGCCTCTGTTCCCCCTTTTCTCGGCATAAGCGTTCCAACGTGCAGCCAGATGCCTCATCTTAGGTATGGCGATTATGACTGGCAGGGATGAGGTTTCCGCGCTGCATGGGCAGGCATACGTTCCTTGAGCCTGCTAAATTAATGCTAAAAGCCACCTCCGGGATCAGTCAGGGTTTCCATCTGCGAGGCGGAAACAGAGGCAGAGAAAGAGGGCAACATTTCTATGCTACGGTCGTGTTGAAACTTCCAGATGCAGTCTGGTAAATCTATAGAGAGGCCTGAATACACATCTCTTATGTGTTCCTTTTTGCTGAGCAACAGCGGGCTCAATATGATCAAATCATTCATTATCTTGCTTAGTTAAGAAGGACAGGGGGCAGCAGAAAGTCCCGAGCGACTCCGTACTTTGTGCATCACTGCATGGCTGCTCCCTTGCGCTCAAGGCTGGCAGGTGACCATGCAGGCATCACCACTTGGCTTTTCCGTTAGATCAGCACTGTCATGAAGCAACGCCCAGATCGCCCAATCCGAGCCAACCACATCTGCGACAATGAAAGGGCGTTTGATCCTTGATGCACGTCTTCAGTTTCGGTGAATAAGAATGTGGTGAGAGATTCAGAATACCCAGACAGAAGGATAATAGATTAAACTTAAAGAGGTGTGTGTACTTTAGGTACTACTATCTATCGCGTCTTATCAGTCTAACTTACATCCACGTATCAGAACGACGAGTCCAACTTGGAAAAATGAATTTCCCACCCCTCTCGCAAATCTGGCGTATACATTACCTAACCTGCATATAGGCATCTAGGTGAAATAGCGCGTTGCTGGCATCTAGTCCTATGCTTCTGCTATGATACCTTGTAAATCCCGAGTCATCGGTGCCACTCCCTCAGCCGTCATTCATCTCGGGATGAGCGGCAACCTGGTGCACGGAGACATGGTACTCCGCAAACACTAGGGAGAAGTAAATATGAGGGGGGGAAAAAATATGACCATGCCTTGGTCTTCTTCCTCACTACGAAATACCGTTCATCCCCGGCACCCACTGGACACCTGAAAGGATTCCCGTTCCCCTCTCTCTCATTGTCCCAAATCCCAATCATTGCCCGCGCAATGAGGGTCAGTCATGGACCAATCCCGTTCTGCGGGCAAGGCACAGAACGCACCAGTCCCGAGTCCAGACGTCTGACGGACCGTGATGATTGGCTGTCGTAGTGAATTTCAGGTGGGAAGATCAGCGTCAGAGTTTGTCCTTCCCATGGATCTCTGGCAGCCACACCACCAGGGCCCGCCTCTCCCACTCATCCCAACTGAGGTACATGATGGTACCTATCGACGCTCATGGGTGCTCATATTAGCTCTTGTATGGGGAGGTCTCGTCTCAGCTGGACGGTAGCGTTATGCCTGATTGATCAATATTTTGATTGGTTGACTGGCTTGATTTGAAGCCAGAAAACATCCAGGAAGGACATCCTGGTTTGGTTCTGACTATCCAATACCCAGGATAACTGACTAGCTTGCTATGCGCGCTAATCGCTAGTTGTGCAGATAATAAGAATGAGTCTTGATTTTAGCAGAAGAAGAGAAGATGGTAAGCATTTGCGCCTTTGAATCTGCCACCGATTTTGTCAGGGTGATGATGAGTTTTGTTATTTTATTTTTCCTTCATACGGTCAGCTGAGAGCATCGCCTATACCCTCCGTCCATGGTCCATGGTGCCGAGGCAGTTCACTCAATGAGCCTTTTGAGGGAAAGCAATTCGGAGGTTTTAACGTCATGTACCCAGAAACAAGCACATTGGGGCAAAGAAAAACATTGTGCTCTAGACGACTAGATCTGTAGCCTTACACCTTAGTACGAGTCCGGACTTTAATTCGAACGTTTACTTGTGGACTTCGGAGTGGATCGCTTGATTCTGTTTGATTATGTGCAGTAAGCTAGGAAGGCTTCGGGCTGTAAGGCAGGATGGCTCTTCGACATCCATGGGTATGCTCCGCGGGGTGGCTTTTGTGTCGTACAGAGCGATAAAGCCCCCCCCCGTGATCAGGTGGATGGGGTAAATAGGGTTCCTATAAACACGGTTGGGATGATTTTGCCTTTATCACACGGGAAAGGTCTTCGTCATATATCTCGGGGCGGCATGAGTCAAGAGGAGGACTGCGACTCATGGTAGTAGTATTCGAGGTAGGACTGGGAGGTGAAGGGGAAGGCTGCAGTATAGCCCCATAAGTGCAGGCATGAGATGATGGCCAACTGTATGAGAGGATTTATGCGAGAACCCCACCAGCGACTGGGGGGAATAGTAATCGATTCTCAGCCGTTTGAGTGAGTTGACTGGTACAATCGGATAGATGCGTAGGTTGGTAGATGCTGGCTGGATCTGGATCTTCATGACTACTGTAGGTTCTTGACGTTGATGGTGTTGTTCATCTTTATTGCTGTCCGCACCCTTGTGGTTCGATTGCAAATTTACAAGTGATAGTTGTTGCTATCTAGTTTAAATATCCAACCATGAGTCTCCCTGAGAAGCCCCAAATTTGAATGAATGTATCATAAATATGGCCTCGGCAATTGAACTTAAGCAGATTGGATGTTGTGTTGAATGTGAATCTCTCTGCCTTTGAGAGAGGGCTCCTTCTGCCCTATTTGCCACGCGCCTTGGGGCGTTCAGGACACGCACCTGTGATGTCGCATCCGGATGCTTGTTCCCTCCTTTGTTTCGGTTGTTTGCGTGAAGGACTGCCGCAATCGGGTGGTCTTCCTGGATGGTCTGGATGCGAAGATGTTCCTCAATGACACCTAGATAGAAAACAGGTGAATTCATCGTTCGACAACAGCGAAACAGACCATGTGAATTTGAGATCTAACTAAACAGAAGTTGGTTGAATCGATGCATGGATGAAGAACAACTTTTCCAGGCACACACGGCCACCGGACAGATCCAAAGCACGCCAAAGCAAGCATCAGCACGGGATCGGCTGGCACTCCATTGATAGCGCGTCGTGTCATCTTAAACTGCCGGGTCGCGCTTCAGCTGCAAGCGCTCGTTGGACGGCGCATCTTAGTCACTTTTTCCTTTTTGGACCCGTTCTAGTTCGGGGATTAGTCGACAGGCCCTCAAGGGAACTCCCGACTGGCCATCGCTTCATGGAACGGAGCCAGTCTCGATCCGTGGACCAGACCAGACGAGACAGAAGACGGTCGGGTCGGCCGTCCTCAGTCAATCTTGCTTTCTCTCTCTCTCTCTCTCTCTCTGTCTCTCTCTCTCTCTGACGCTTTGGTTTCTTTTCCTTTCCCTCTTTCGCCCCCTTCAACTTTACTCGGTTTCCTAGTATTCTCTTCCCCCCCCTAAAAGTCCAAAAGGACCGGCCAGTCCACTCCCTAAATGTAAAAAAGGACCGTTCCGGAACTTGACGTTCATTCATCTTTTTCTTCACCTTATTATTAGTTAAGTGTAGTATTATTATTAATTTCCATTTTTATTTATTATTATTATTTTTATTTTTATTCGCATTATTAGGATTATTGCTGTCTACGCAGTACTACCAGATAACTACACCTACTCCTACGTTCTACTACTATCTACCCCATAGATACACTACTACCCATTTCGCCGGATCCTTTCTCACCATTTCCAGTTTCAGTTCCTACGGTTCCTTACGCCGATTGTACGGCAGCCTTTCCTCTTCCTCTTCCTCTTCCTCTTCCTCTTTCTTCTTCTCATTCCCTTTTCCATTTCCCTCTCTTCCCCCATCTTCATCGTCATCATCGTCATCATCTACCCATTCCATACATTTATCCACCTAACAATCGATCTATCGATTTCTTTCTTCATTGATTACTACAGTCAGAAATATCTCGTTCCCAGTCGATTAACGGATTCTCGGGTACTACTACTACAAAACACCTTGAACATTGATTTGATTCATTACATTGAGTCCTCTACTACTAAACAACTACTACTGCACTACACCACGAACTAAACCACTACCACCACGCATTCTACCAACGACTGCCTACGGCACTTACTTAACGCGCCTCCCCCTCCCTCTTTCTTCCCACCACCCACTCATTCCCTTCCCACCACTCACTCACTAAACCCACTAAATACTACTTACTACTTGACTTGCTACCAATCTCTCTCCCTCCCCTCCTCCTCCCTCCCTCCCTCCTCCTCCTCCCACCCCCCAAAACTCAACCCAATCTAACTTTATCCTTCCCCCGAACGGTCTTGGTCCTCGCCGTCCTTCCCTTCCTCTCTTTCTTCTTCCTCTTCCCTTCTTCCTCACCCACCCTCCCCCAACTTTCTCCTCCTACTCCCCCCCCCCCCCCCCCCCCCCCCCCCCCCCCCCCCCCAAAAAAAAAAAAAAAAAAAAAAAAAAAAAAAAAAAAAAAAAAAAAAAAAAAAAAAAAAAAAAAAAAAAAACCCCCCCCCAATCCTTCGCCATCTTCCCTTTCCGTTCCCGTTCGCGTCTTCCATCCTCCCCTATTCTACCTCTACCTCTCTACCTTCCCAACTTCTGCCTGTACCATTTACATTTTATTACTGAGTCGCATAATCATTCCTTTTGCATTTGATTATCAATTCATTTTTCCTTTTTCCATTCCCATCGTGTGTGGCCTACACTTCTTGTCTCTCCCTCGGACACTCGGTCCGTCGCATCCTTACCTCCTTAAACACGCATACCGCGAGTTCAATTGCGCGTGTTGATCCATCGCACTTTTGCTTCCCCCCAACGAGATTGCGTCAGAATTCTGATCCTCTAATCTGGTTGATTTACCATTTCACATTTTCTACTTGTTCCTGACACTCCTCTGGCTGAGCCCCTCCAGCCTCTGTCCCATCTGTCATCCGGTTGCCTCCCGCACTCCCTTACCTTCTTGGAGGAGCCCGTGCTCCCGTCCGCTCGTGGGGTTAATCGATCGAGTCAGACGCTTTTAGAATTTCGGTCCGTGAGGCATGAGTGGCAGTTCGAATCAGTCAACCCGTACGAGTCCAGGCTCCTACAGCACTACTCAGCGCACGCCCTCGGTCTCTTCGGGCGCGTCGCCTACCCACCAGCCGCTTTCGGCCTCTCAAGCGCCCGCGACGGCCCAGAATGCGATGTCGACCGACGTGTACAATACGCCCGCATCGCAGGCACCAACTTCGTTAGGTCCTTCGTTTACCTACCCTTTCTCCCCGATCGGCCCCTCTTCCACTTTTGACAACGTTTCCTCATCTGCTATGCGTCTGGGCGACTCGGATCGGTCGGCGCAGGGCCTGAATGGCTTTATCCGACCGACAAATGGAACAGGTGGCGGCGCGATCCTTATGCGCAAACTCCCGCGCAACACCAGTCGCGATGCTCTGCGCAGCATGCTCCTCTTTGCCAAAGATTTTGTGGATGCCGATTTCGTGCCTTCCGACGCTCCGGAGGACAACGGATACTTGTGTGCGGTCGCGCGCTTCAGCACCCTGGCTGCTGCGGAAGAAGCACGAGCACTTCTCGACGGCAAACCGAATTCCAAGAACGACGCCACCATGATTGTGGAAATGTTTTACGGCTCAGTTGGTTCCTCCTTGGTGCCCAGACGAAACACGATTGACCACACCGCGACTCGGGGCTTACTGGGACATGTTAATGGAGGTTTACCGCGACAGTCGTCGCGCTTCAACGGGACTTTCCAGACCTTGGAGAAGTTGAACGCGACCACTGCTACCTCTGGTGATACCCTGCCCCCATCTGAACCTGGCTCCCGTCTCCACAGTCTCTTCTCCCCCCAGTCCCCGATCGGCAACGGCGTTCCCGAGCTCCCGCGAGTCAGTGGCAAATCGATGATTGATCAGGATATTGATGAAGATACTGGAGAGCTGCTCAAGGATCCCGTGGGCTATGCCGAAAACGGGCATTCGTCTTCTGTCTCTGTCCCTCGACGTTCCACGAACCCTCAGATTCTGGGTAACCAGTTTGCCAACATGTCTTTGGCTGGCAATCTCAATTCCCCTCCACTACCGAATTACAACCAAGGAGGAAACGCGCACGTCGGCGTTCCAAACCCTCCATCGACCTTTCCCCAATCGATGAACAATAACATCGGGACGGGCCATGTGTTCCCTTATGGTAATCCGCATGTACCTCGCCATAGTCTCCCTGCAGCCAACCCGAACGACATGAACCCTCCATGCAATACATTATACGTGGGGAACTTACCCCCCGATACCTCCGAGGAAGAGCTGAAGGCTCTGTTCTCTAAGCAGCGTGGATACAAGCGTTTGTGCTTCCGAAACAAACAGAATGGGCCGATGTGCTTCGTGGAATTTGACGACGTGGGCACCGCTGGCAAAGCCCTGAACGAGTTGTATGGCGTGAAGTTATCCAACAGCATCAAGACCGGCATCCGTCTAAGCTTCTCGAAGAACCCCCTCGGGGTCCGATCAGGACAGCCCGGCTCCATGAGCGCGTCTAATGCCATGGCCTCTCAAGGTGGTGTGCCTGGGGGTAGCAGTCTCGGTGGAATGCATAACCACATGTTTTCGACGGTCAGTGGACCGCCACCGGGCCTGTCTGCGCCTCCAGGCTTGGTCCCTCCCGTGGCAGTTAGGAGCAACGGTGCCATGCATCCCTCCGGGAGTCCAAATGCACCATTGCCCAACAACGGTACCTTCAATGCCAATTCGGGACTTGGAATTCGGACAAATCCGATGAACGCAATGGTGTCCCCGCCACCTCAGCTCACCGGCGGAGCTTCGGGACCCAATGTGGGTGGCTACAATTCCTACTACCCGGATTATATGATGGGTCGGTAGGAAGGTGCACGTTTCTGTGGAGATAATGTCCGACATGCTTGATGATCACTGGGCTACCTGGCGCATTGGGGGTTGTTATTGTTTCTAATTCATGAGCTAGATCAGCATTTGGAGGCTCGCCTTCCTCCTGGGAGTAAGGACCACGGGGCTCTCGCTTTTTCAGCTTTGCTTTCTATGATTGTATTCCATTCGTTTGCTGTGCACTCCGATAGCATGGGATCAGGGGCGCTGTTACTATACATGTCGTGTTTGTTGTTTTTTCTTTTCTTGGGTGGGAGACATTGCATTTGTGCGCGTATGGGTTTCTCTTTAATACGTCCAGGAGCCCGTGTGGATTTTCATTGCCAACTTCGCTTGTTTCACTTGCCCTGTCGTCATGTTTGCACTACCTTCATACCCTGTGCCGTGTTGTTGCGTTATCTATTCAGATGTTTTCCTAATAGTTGCTTTCTCTGCCTTTCCTTCCTATGAGAGGGGAGGCTTCGATTGTCTGTCCGTTCTTCTCCATTCTTGTGTGCGTGCTACTGTCTACATGTGGGAAATTGCCGATCGTTTCGCTTGATCAAACCTTTCAGCCCTTCGTTTGACCCCCTCAATCACGCAGGATGGGAGAAGGATGCGTTGGCCGAGACCAGAAAGCCAGAAATCCCGGAAATCCCGGAGGGATATTCTTTGTACTGGATCTTGTTTGAGCTACCGACCACCCTCCCGTGTTGTGATACATTGTTTGCAGCCTTCATCTGGACAACAGCTAATCATTGTGCGGGGCGTTTACCTGGGTACCTATACACTTGAGATACATTTCTGGGACGTCATCTATCTGTCTTACTCTGATCATTGGGCAAGGGGTGTATCCCAAGGCATGTGTTGGCTGCTGCTGGCCGCCTGGGATTGTAGCGCATTGTTCCGTCCCTTATTCGCATCGTGTTTTGCAGCGTTGTTGCTCTTCCGTCATTGCTTGGGTTACATGGGAGTCATGGAGGCTATTACTACCCTATTTATTTCTTCGTCACCTTTGCTAGTCTTGATTTTTCTATTTGTCCCTTTGCCGGGGGGGATCTGTTGATGAGCGGGAATTTACCCTGGAAAAGAGGCGTGTTGAATTTGCTTCCCTTCTTTTAACTTCGCGGGAAATTGCTCTACATGTACCAGCTTCAACAATGGAATTGCACCGGTCATTCACTTAAGAACATTTGACAGTCATAGACCTGGAGGGAGAAAGTTCGTAGTTCTTGTTGGGAGCCCGTGGGGAATGAAGCCGAAGCCAATAGTGAGAATTGCTGGCGGGACCGTCCAGAGCTTCCTCCCCAATCGGGCCAAGCGCCGCACCACCGGTAGCTTCACGTGACCGCCACCGCGCCGAAAAGTTTCTTCCTTTTCTTCCGTCGAGTTCGTGCCTTTCTTTCCATCCTGAACCTCCATATCATCCACCCTCCTCCTTCCCCTCCTCCACTAAACTCCCTACCCCGTCAATTGGATTGTTTCTACTCGGAATCTGGTCCATTGACGTCGGAGATCCTTGTTCTCTTACCCACTCACCCCCTATTCCCCTTAAACAACATGGCACCCCGAATACAGAACTCGGTCGTCTCCAACTCTCTCCTCCCCTACCTTTCCACATCCTCTACCTCATCCTCCTCCACATATCTTCCCAGGCTAGCTACCACATGCCCCTCATCACAGGAGTCATGGCGTTCGTGTCGGTCATTTTCGTCCACGCCGGCCCCTCAAACTACTAGACGTCGCAGAGAGATGTTTGCGTGGCTCAACACCGACGCAGCTAAGTTGAGAACCCATACTCCAGGCTCAACAAACTACCTCATTCGGACCAATCCCAAACTCAAGGATTCACCGGTTGTCGAGAACAGAGTTTTCCCGGCAAATCCTGCCTACCGCTCAGAGAGCATCCTCAGTGAGGAGCTGCGGACGGAGATCTACAACCGGGTAGTAATAAATAAAAAGAGTGTGCGTGCTGTCAGTGTCGAGCTGAAGGTCGACATGAGGAGAGTCGCTGCTGTAGTCCGGCTGGTCGAGTTAGAAAAGCGGATGGAGAAACAGGTATGTTTACAGATCCTTCCAAGTCATCACCAATGCGTTCCCCCTCCTACCCTTCTGCCTTTCAAAGCGGACATACCCGCGGTGTGCAATGATGAGAAAAATTATAAATTCGATTAGTCTTTATGACCCAGTTGACTGGGAATGGTTACAACGCCTATTTTTCTGATATGCACCGATTCTCTCTTGTTGTTTTTACTATCACAAGCTCTGTTCATGCTGCCCGTACTTTGGTCGAACGCAACTAACAGACTTGTTGTTTCAGGGTAAACCCTTGGCTGTGCCTTACGCTCGTGCCATTCATGAAATGATTCCCGTAACGCCTCCCGAGCAGGCCCATGAAGAAATCAACGACCTGCCCGTCCACCGCCTCACCAACCCTCAAATCTTCTATCCCGTCTCTGAGTCCCGCCAATTCAACCGTGTTGACGCTGGCCGTGTCTTCTCCGCTGCCCCGGCTTTAGAACACAAGCAGCTTGCCAAGGATGTTGCTAATCCCTCTGAGGCCATCAGCCGGGTTACTCAGAACCCCTCGCGTATCGAGCTCGTCGGCAAGGGCGATGAGGAGCATCAGGTCCTCCAGGCAGCGGACGTGCGTATTCCGCACCCGCACATGGTCACAAGTACCCGTGACATAAATGAGGTACCGAATGAGCTTCGCCAACACCCCAAGCTCTACAAGGCTCGCCTCAGGACGCAAGACGCTGCCGATCAGGAGCGCAAGCGTCTCGCCCAGGAGCGTAAGGAGAAGCAGACGCAGCGTGTGCAGCCCGAGGATTCTCGCTTCGAGTTCCGTATCAACGACGTTGTCGTCAGCCAGGAAACCACCGGCAAGGATGGTCGCAACGCTCGGGCTCCTGGTCGCAGATACGGTGTCCCCAGCTACGACCGGAAGAAGGGCCAGGTCAAGATCCCCACCCGTGTGGAGGTCTAAGCATGCAAATCTTGACCTTGGATTACACCCCCCTTCTTTCTTCGTCAATCATGTTTATTTCCTCCCCAATGACATGAAAGATCCCTCCCTGTATAGCCCGTCCATCTCGCAGTGCGGTATGGACGGTGGATGTATTTGTATGCCCCTCTTGGTTGCCTTGTATTTCAGCTGTACGATACAGTCCTTTCGACTGGTTGATCGATTGATATTCACCTTTTTTTTTTTCCGAGGAGCTTGTTCGGTTACTACCCCACCCACCCATTTTTATCTTTTTATTTCCTCTTCTACTTGGAAGTCATGAATATGTATCTATAGCCCTTTTACTATTATCTATCACCTACCTACCTCTCTTCGAACCGGATACTTCAATACTACACTACATATAAGAGTTGAACAAGATATATATGTCTTTAATGGCTGTTTGTTTCACAATATGATCGATACACGATTTCAGTAAGAATAACAAAATGAAAGAAAAATAAGTTACATAGTGATATATAGTGCAAGGAGGGCAAAACCACCCATCCAATCGACAAAATGATCTATGTACATCAAGAGCAACTCTACGAAGCAGACACAAGACACAAGAGACAGAAGGGCCAAGTCCCTTCAAAGGCGGCATACATGTAGATGCATAAAGATGATAAGAATGATAACAGGAAAACGACAAAAACGACATCTCGATTCGTATACGTGAGTATGCCACCTTCCATCCCTTGCCCCTTTCCCAAAGCAACCAACCATGGAAAAAAATATATCAGAGACGCCTGTGAAGTTGGAAGTTGATCACGAACGAACAAACAAAGGGAATGAAGTGTATGACAACCGCGTCCGGGGGGGCCGCGGACACCAGGAAGGCAAAGGAGTATAATAAGAAGAAAATAAGATCGACGATTGGCTATGCTGGGTATCCATTGGAAGACGCAAAATAGCGGAAAATGCGGTTTTGGAGATGAGATGAAATGAGAGAGGTAGGGAGAGAGATAGAAGATCAAACATGCACGTAATGTGCTCAATCACACAGGCGCGCAGCAGTCTGACAATCGGTCGATGTGATATTATCCCCATTAGGAGGAAAATTGTATAGCATGAGGATCAACTAGAGTGCATCGAGATCTGCAGGCCCGTCTGGAACAGGGACTGATGTTACAGGACTGGCAGGTGAGTCCAAGCCCTCGCCGCTACCACTGCCGGAAGAGTCTTCGGGTGTAACGTCGATGGGTTTAGGGAAACTAGGGGTTTTGCGGTCCTTCTTGGTGGCTCCTTGACTCAAAGTAGAGGATGGTGAGAGTGGTATAACAGGGGACTGTTTCCGCGAAACTCCGTCTCCGCCAGTTTGCATGGGACTCGTATGGCCATCAGACGTGGGCGAAGGCTGAGTGTCATCGGCGTAACCGCGCCATTTGCGCCAGCCTTCAAAGTCGATCAAGGCTTGCATGCAGCCCCATTCTGTCACTTTCTGCTCCAGCCATTCAAAGCGAACCGGCTTCGCAATATGTTAGCATGTTGCGATAGAAGCGCGAAATTGAACGATAGTCCGAGAAAATATATGCTTACCTTGGTCAAAAAGTCGTTGCAGCCAGCTGCAAGAGCCTCATGACGATCGCTCTGCAGACTGCTCGCGGTCAGGGCTACAATAATGACGGGACTTTTAAACAGAGACAGGTCGTGTAATGTATCCTCTGCCTTCAGAGGTTCCCGACTGCCCGCAATTGCCGAGGGAGAGGCCGCATTGGCAGTGGCAGCGCTCGACCGCCCGTCAGCAGTCTTGGGAAACACACCGATACCGTTCAGGCGTTCGAGCCTGCGGATCTCCTTGGTCGCATCCAGGCCGTTCATGACGGGCAATTGGATATCCATCAAGACAAGATGAAAACCACCCTGGCGCCACTTGTTCACCGCCTCTTCACCGTTCGCCGCGCACTTCCAGCGGACGCTGAGACGTTTCATAAAAGCTTCCAAGAGACGTTGGTTGATGTTATTGTCCTCTACGATCAAGACGTTGATGGGCGGTACCGTGCCCTCGATGAGGCCTCCAAAGACCCCGCTCAATGCTTGTGCTGCGCTGGTCTTCTTCGGCTTCGCAGAGGATGTGGAGGGACGTGGACGCGGGGATGCCCCGCGTGCTGGAGGGGTGAGAGATTTGGCCTGAGGGGATTCTGGCGGCGGGCCTGGCGGAGTAGGAATGGACGGAGCAGGCTGCGGAGGGATACTGCTGGGGACGATCCCGGAGTCTACTCACAAAGTTAGCAAGTTTCTTAGCAGTTGCATGCGACGTCTTGTAGCTCGTTAAAAGTTAGAGTTGACCCACCTTTCGCTGTTGGCGCCTGATTGAGGATGGTGGGTGAGTTGGTGGCATGGCGAGTCAGGGGCGGCCGACGGGGATGTCGAGTCCCGCGACTCCCTGGCGAGGGCAGCGGAGGGGCCATTCCTGTTGTCAGTATTGATATTGATGGGGCGGGATGAGCATTAACACTGGCGGACGAGGTAGACGGATGCGTCGGCGGCGTGGGAACACTGGGATTCGCCGGCATGAGCGGAAAGTACTCGCCATGCTCGCCCGGCTCGGAATGATGATGGTTGTAGTATACTGAATGGCGTGGAGAAGGTTTTGGAGTGCGACGCGAAGGGATATCGATAATCAAAGCTTCCTCGATAGCTTGACCACCGGGGTAATATGAGTCCACCACGCTTGCCAGCGGCTCCTCCGGGCTTAGCATCCGATCAGGAGTAGCCTGCCTATTCGATCCATCTCGCGGAGTAATGCGAATGACAATATCGGGGGCATCGAAGGTTCTGCCAAGCGAGTTCGAGTACTTCAGGATCACCTGGTCCCGTAGCTCGTCCACCAAGCTATCGAGCGAGATGGGGACCAAGGTGGCCGATCCGCCTGGCCGCTTGACCCAGATCTTGCGAGACATGCCTGTACTGTAGGTGGCGGAGCGACCGTTACCGTTAGTCTCAGGCTCTGCGGTCAAACCGGGATCCAACAGGCTGTTGATCAGGTGTTGATGAGACGGGGCCAGCAGCGACTGACGACGGGAGCCTAGACTGGGACGCTTTGGGAAGGAAGGAGCGGGAGTATGGTTGGAGGAGGATTGAAATTCTGGTTCGACCGACGGAATCTCCGCAACGACATCCAACACGGGCAACTGCGGCTCCGCGACCGTAGGCCCCAGGCGATCGAGGCCTTGAGTTTGGCCAAACTGGAAGGAGGTTGAAAGAACACCACGATCAGAGACAGGGGGAGGAGGGGTAGGAGAAGGCGAAGGGAGCAGATCTGGCGATAGAGTTGTCGGGGGTGGGGAAAGGACGTGCTCGGAAAAGGGACCGTGACTGTGACGCCTGCAGGGCGCGGGGCGAACACGATCGCAAGAAGTCGTCGCGTCCAATTGCTGACGCTGGGGAGAAGCACTGGGACCAGCACCGGCACTGGCACCTGGAGGAACGAGGAGCGAGTGCCGTTGTCCCTCACGTTGTTCCGCGACCGGTTCGGAGTGAGAGGAGGATTTCGACTTGAAGTTGCAGTTCTCCAACTTCTCGACCTGCTTTTCTTCCTCCTCCAACGATCCCCTCGACCGCCCGCCTTTCGAGCCAATCACCGATGTCCGCCTCCCTTCAGCTGCACTCGCCCGATCGTCCTCCTCTTCTGGCCTCTCCTCCTTCTCCTTCTCCTCCTCCTCCTCCTCTTTCTTCTTCAGCTTCAAGGCTTGAGGCACAGCCTGTAATGATACCGCGCGCCGGTTGGAACTGATGGGTCGCGCTGGGGGACAATCCGCGATCGAATCGTCCAATTGTCCGGGGGCGCAACTCTGTTGGGCGCGGGCATTATGGGGATTGTTCTCGGCAATAATGTCGCTGGTGGCGGCGGGAACGGACGATGTTGACGACGATCGCCGCAATAACAGCTTTGCCTTGAGCTTGGCCCAACGACGGTCTGGCATCGTGCAACTGCATAAAATTGTCACTCAATTCCCCGTGTGACAGGTCGATGGTCCTTTTCAAGACTGCCTCCTTTGCTACCGCAATGCAGAGGAGAGAAAAGAAGCGGACAATCAGCAGCTGACGAGATAGAAGCCCCAAAAAGAAAAGATAACGAGAAGCAAGAAAAAGCAAAAGATGATACACCCCCAAAAAATAAATAAAAGATCGTGAAAGGAACGACACGCGGGAAAGGTCAGTGAACCCTCCGCCGGTCCAAATGGCATCCAAGCATGAAGGAGAGACGGGGGAAATGTGCAGCAAACAATGGGCCACTCGGCATGGCTCGATCCAAAGGAGCAGTACTAAAGTATGGAGTAGATGGGGAAGAAGATGGTAGTAGATACGATATTGAAAAGAAGGAGGGGGCGAGACTAAAAAAGTAAACTAAAAAAATGAACGACGGCAGAGACGCGGCCGGATGGATCGGGGGAGAAAAAGGAAAGTTGGATGAGGAAGACAAGGAGAGCGAGAGAGGGACAAGAGGACTGTGCTGTTGTGCAATACAGAAATAGTATAGCGACAGTAATCAAGATGGAGAGAAGTGGATAGCTTGAAAGATGACCACAAGAGAGGAGGAGGGGGGGGTGGAAGGGAAACAGCCGTTCTAGACTGGGATTGAGGAGAGGGGATGCGCTAACAGCCAAACAAAATAATCAAAGGCGAATAATCATGATAAAATAGACAGATAATAATGTCAAAATGACAATAACAATGACAATGGACTACTACACCCAAGACAGCATCAGAATGATTATCATCCATCCACAACCTTTAGAAAATTACTTACTCCATCCAGTTCGAGAACTTACAACAAAGTCAGGGGAACCCGGAATAGAATCCAAAAAAACAGCTCGGTTTTTTCTTTAACCCACGCTTGGACCCGTAAGAGCACCGGGCTTCCCTTTCCATTAAATAAGTGTCAATTTAAATAATAATCTCCAGCTCAAACCCTCAAGAAAAGACTTACAGTCTAGGTAACTTTCAACGCAACCCAACGGCAGGCGCAAAGGTTTGTTGTCCGCGTTCAATTGCATGACTAGCGACATCCCAAAGGCAAACTAAGATCCCTTAGCACCGTCCAGCTGCCACGGCGCACATGCATCTCTGTCCAGCGGCCTGTCCGCAACATTCTCGCTGCGTTTCAGGCCCAGAAAATGGGTCTCGATGCATGACTATCTATCTATCTATCCATTTCCTTTTTATTGTCTTTTTTTTCTTATGTAGTAGTAGTTGCCTCGCATCTTTCGGACCGTTGGGCGGGTCTCGGGTCGAGATGCCATATCTCAGATCTGTACTCCGTAGTAGTGTAAGTTAAGTAAGTACTTTATAGTGAAAAGTACTAAATCGGCGAATGGCAGATGCACCCGCAACGCCTATCACCTGCCACCCATTTTCCGCTGCCACGGATTTCAGGCATCGGCATCATTTCCCTCCCAAATGCTTTGCGTTACTTTTGGCTCCGAAGGCTGCTGCTGCTGCTGCTGCTGCTGCACAGGGCTGTTGTTCCCTCGGTGATGAGAGATGATCCCATCTTTCGTATGATCCTGAGGCGTTTCGACCTGATTTCGCTTCTCCAGCACTTCATCGATGCTTCTGCCAGATGCCTTGGCTTCCTTGCGCACTCCGCGGTATCGGATCCGCCAGATGATATGGCTTGCATAGATTCCTGCCTCGAGGACGACCCTATAAGTCACCCACCCGGGTCAGCCAGTCCACAACTAGTACAAGCCCGTATATCCATCCAACTTACACGAGAATGTACATGATCCCTCCGAGAATATCGAACGATCCCTGGGCAGCTAGAAACTATCGTTAGACCTCATATGATACTAATAAGGTCCCATGCCAGTGCAAGCGAACCTAGAGCGAACAGCGAGAACAGTCCTCCCAGGGTATCAATGGACAAGAACACCCAATCTACGGACAATCAGTAATGATTCAATCCCGATAAAACACAACTAAATACTTACTGAACCCAATTACCCGACCATCTCTCTTCCACAGTTCAAAATACGGCGGCACAAGCCCAGATGCAAGTAGAATCGCCGCAACGACTCCAACCACCAGGTCCGGCCAGGTCACACCCTTATTGTAAGGTATCTGAACACCGGAAATGATTAGCCATAGTGCAAATAGCAGGAAGTAGGGGAAACAAACCCTCAAAGTGAGAATCAACAACGTCTCAATTCCACCGAACAACATCGCCGTACCCACAACTAACGACGTTGTCTTGAGACAAGTATAATTACTATAGTAATCACACACAAAAATCATTAACAACCTCCCAATCCAAACCCCATCCCACCAACAATAGCAGAAGAAACAAGGACCACATACTGATTATAATATAATATCTGCCCCCAACTCACCAGCGAAAAGAAGCCAAAAATCTGCGGCTGAATCTGCAGCGGTAAATTGACCTCCTGCGAGCGCCCTTGTCAGCTCCCCAAAGTCAAACTAAGTAGATCAATCACCAAGAACCAAGTTACTCACCTGCAAAACCATATAAGCACCCATCGGCACGGCACCTGTTCAACAAAGCATCAACTCAACGTGTCAATCTTCCATCCCATACTATGCAGGCTATACAATCACAAAAGCGCAGAAATCAACATGGAATTTGTTCCGAAAACGCACAAGAAGCCCACAAAAGCATCATCAAAGGCGGAAACCCATCGGTTTTCTTCTGTCGCCAATTATACCAGATCTGAGGAATCAGCTGGATGCACCAGAGGACGGTGCCAATCGTGCCTAGGACATAGGATGCAACTGTGATGTTGCCGTCATCACTTTCGCTACTCGCAGTCATAATGCAGTGGGTGGTAAGTAGTAGTGCATAACAATTAGAGACCGATATCGGTGTGTATGTGAAAAACGACAGAAGTTGTAGTAGTATGGCGACTTCCCGAATACTACCAGCAATGAGATATATAGTCAATATAGTAAGTAATATATATACAAAAGAAGGAGAAGAAGAAGAAGAGGTATCCTAAGGGGGAAAAAAAACAGTTAAAGAATCACTACTGCCATCATCACCGCTTCCTCTGCAGACTTATCAAGCGGAAACGCTCGAGCGAAATAAAGCCTGAAGAATTAAACTGTCCGGGGCAAGTTCCGCCGTCAGTGGGTGGGCAAAGAACTACTACTTAGTACTTATCCGCTGGGTCTGATAGCGGAGGGGACAGGGAAAAGGGGCACATCATTGGACAGAGCGGGGGAGATGGAGAAAGCAAGAAGCACCGAAACTAGGACGAGACGGGTAAACCAGAGGAGAATTCAGGGAGAAAAAGTTCTAGACGGGGACTGGGCTCGGGCGGAGTATTCGGGAACGGGTGGATGAATAGTTCCAAGGAACACAACATGTCTGGATGGGCCGCTCCACGATGCGGGACTGCGAGAGATAATGGGCGCTGGATGCAGCGGTTTTTCTGATACCTCATGTCGGCCAGCAGGGAAGTCAATCGCTCGACGCACGTGGTCGCGGAATAAGATCGGTCAATGGAAGTTTACTTGATTTCTATATATCTATCCTGCTTATCTACCACCATTTCAATGCAGGAGATCGAATGCGACCTGTCTAATTTGACTTGTGCGACGTATCGTTCATTTATGATGAACAGTCAAGAGGTGAGAAGATAGCATAGCATTTAAACACGGACTCATTTCCAATAGTAACACGAAAGAGATATAACCGTCAAGGATGAGGGTGCTTCTGGGCATGATCAAAACAGATCCGAAGGCCATACATAACATATCAACAGCACAAATTCCCGCTGAAGGAGTCGGGGAGCATACATAATTCAAATATGCCAACACGCACAACAAAACGAAGAGAAATGTCTCTAATGAACGACAAATAAACCAACAGAATACACAGGGCCATCAAAACGTAACATGACTTCGCGAACCAGAATCACGCCGAGTGATACTACTCGAAGGGTATCAAAAACTGATTTTTCTCTCGCGACAAAATAGCGAGAACCATGACAGACCAGAAAGACAGAAGAAGGAAAGGACGTGACACCGTGGGTTGCTCTGCATCGATCACAGCAAGATCAGGTAGTTGGATGGAGCAATACCGGTCTCTCCGGTGGCCTTCCTGGCCTGCCACCATCTACCGCTCACATCGGACACCTCCAAAATCTCATGCTTGGTGAAACTGATCTCATTGGCGTCTTCGGGGTTGGCCTCATACGAATAGATGGCCTTTGCACGGTACGGATATTCCGTTGGCTGGGGAACCTCATCTGGTGTGCCATTGTTAGGCAGGTTCGTGGCGGACGGGTTGCCGAAGCGGGGCTGCGAGGAGCTGCGGTGTTCGGAGCCAGGGGCTCCACCGGGGTAGCCCGACACGGGGGAAGAAGTCTCGAAGCCATTGAGTTGAGCGGACGTGTACATCTGCGGGGGCTGGCTGGATGTCGTTTCGGGTCTATTGCCGAAGGCGGTTGACATAGGCCTGCCATTTCCATACGAGCCAGCACCTTCCTTCTGAAGGGCGAACGAATCGATGAAGCCGCGATGCGAAGCCTGAGGGCTAGATCCGAAGTAGAATATCCAAATGATCTGCATCAAAGGTAAGTCACGTACTGCCTAGTGGGTGTCGGAGCAGGTTATCACTTACAATAACCATAGCCAAAAGAATGAACCCAGCACCGGCAGCTTGCGATGCGGCGCTGTTCGCATAGACTAACGAGTTGATGGAGATTGTTGTAATAACAAGACCAGCGGAAAGATACCCCACGATCTGCCATAAGTCAGTACGAAGGGTTGTCGAAAGATTGGGTCAGAAGAAATGGCGACATACCGCTATGTTGTAGACGGTACCAGTATCGGTGCCGAAGACAAGCGCCATACCAGCAATGCAGCAAAAGGAGTAAGCAACAGCCCACCACGAATAGGTGGGGTATCCGCCATGTACGCCAGTGACGATGGACGAGATGAATGCGATCAACCAAGCCAACTAAACGAAGAAAAGGTGATTAGCCGTGAGCCCGAGCCTTCGCACCAGAATGGATTGAAATCTTACAATTGAGATGGACGTGGTCGCGAGCGCAAAAGGGTCGCCCAGAATATTGCTGGCTCTGAAGCGCGCCATTTTTCGTGGAGGCTCAGGATAGGTATATGGCTTCTGGAAGGAGGGGGAACGCGAAGAGTAAGCCACCATGAATGTGGTTCGAACGAGGTCGCGGAAAGTTATATAGAAGCGTCCGGAATGGGAGGATGCTGTTCAAGACGCGATGCGACGATGACTGTGAAGGCCCCGATGGTGTATATGGACAGTAGCAGAGAAGGTCCTTCTATGCTTTTAATTTGTCGAGTCAATTGACGATTTAGGTCGGAAGAGAAATGAGAATGGGAAACCCGTCGAGTGTGGCAATGAGCGTGAGATCCGACCAAGGTGAAAGAAAGTGTCCGACTACAGAGCAATTAGCCAGGTGCTTAGGTGGGCGAACGTGTATGATCAAGGAACATGCAAGTTGATCGACGGCGCACGGAGGACATCGTGAGGAACGACAACAACGCGATCCCCAAGGAGCCTCATGCAGGGAACAGGACAGAAAGGTAAAGCGGATGGGTGCGACCAAAACTCGAAATAAGATTTAGAGGAACAAGAACAAGGATCGACGCATCACATACTTCTGAGACAGACAGGTTAAATGAATGTGGAATGGCTGAGGGTCGGCGAAAGGGGAGGAAGAGAAGCAGTGGCACCGATCGTCTCAAACCGGCGGAGCAATCGAAGGAGTGATCGAGGAACAAGTGCTCGGAGAGGTTGGCTTGGGTTGGTGTTCAGACAAGCCCACGGAATGCCCCTTGCAGAAGCACGAAGAGAAACAGCAGCACCAGGCTGGAGAAGAACGGATAATGATGAAACGTTAGTGTCGAAAAGAGGCGGATGGAGAAGCAGAGGAATGAATCAAGAGAAGCGGGAGACGGAGGAGAAAAAAAAGAGGGGAAAAGAGGGAAAGAAACAAAAGGTGATAGATGAAATAGAGATAACAGAGAAGATGATGGGGGGGGGGAGGGGTGAACGAGTGAAACGAGTGGGAAAGGGAAAGAAAAGTCGATGGGGTAGACAAGCCGACCGGATAGAGGAGAAGGGAAGGATGAGAGAAAGAGAGGAATAGGAACGGCTGGAGATGGAGAAAGGCGAAGCCCAAATCTGGAGGGAGCCGTGAGCGAGGCCTACTTAGTTCCAGGTTCGAGGTCCGGGAAAAGGAGATGATGGATGGGGTGGGTGGATGGGATGGATGGATAGTGGATGGGAATGGGGACAATTGGGTGGAAGGGGAAAGGGAAAACAAATGGGATCGAGTTTCAGAGCGACGGTGCCTGGCCCGAGTGGCCCACGCGAACCGCAGAAAGACAGTACTTACTTACCCTCAGGCACTGTCTTTTTGGGGGCCCCCCCTGGGTTTAGTGCGTGGCCTGCGACGTATGGCAGTTTGGCATACATTTATCTATCTGTCTATCTATTTAACTGATAATTCTATTTCTATTATTCTGTCTACCTAGTTCATCAGTCCATAGATAACTACTTTAGTTAGTCTACCAATTAACAATTGGGTACTACTAGGGTGGTTTTCTCTGCCGTTACTATTCTTATAGTAACTCGGTCTCGGTGGATGTTCCAGGGAAGGGGGGGAAAGAACCGGGCTGTGAAGGATGACGACTGTCCTGTAGGTAACTAAGTATTTACTTCGGACTTACAGTAAGTAGTATCTGCTGTCATTTTGTTAATCACAAGTTGTAATTATCATTATTATTATGTTTCTTAATTACGGTCGCATTAATCTCAATGGGTGAATACATTAAATGAAAGGATACTTAAGCTCAGCTTTAGTACGTTGTCTCTTTCATTGAGATTTTCAAAAAAGCCTAGACTAGACTTCACAATAATAATGATTCTGATTTAATTGGCATGTGCACGTCAATCAATTTTAATTTTAATAATTCATCCTGTTAGATAAAAAAGTAAAATTATTTTTTACGGGTCATCTCATTCCCCTCTTACTACTACCACTTCGGTAACTATGTAGTAGGTAGTGTCAGTGTGTCTTTTTTTTTATCCCCCGGGAGAGAGAAATACTAATGAGATTGATGCATTTTTCTTATGAAAACTGGGTCCCGGCCTAACCCGCTTTGAGGCGGCACGACACGCAAACTCCGGCCATGATTGTTGTTTGATTAGTCGATTTCCCGGAGGGCCTCGTCGCCTCTCTTTTAGTGCCGGTGGTGGGTTCTCTTCGTCCATTCTGGCCCCTGGAAAGGCTGAGGCTGAGTTGTGGCTCTCGTGGCGGCGTCGATGGCCTGTGGGTTGTCCACCGTTTTGAACAGTTGGTTTGGACGCTGAGACCTGGGAAATTAAGTAGTTACTTAGTATGTGCTGTAGAGATGGGTGTATAGGTCCCCAGGTCGCCAGGTCGTACGTATTTTTGGTTCTTACCAGTATGGGACCTAGTTATTACTAATACTGACTATCGGAAAAATTAAGCTGTAAAAATACACTGTCTTACCAGGTGGTAAACCTAGCGAGCTTTTGTATTTACAGTATTTTTACTAATTTTTACTAGAAATTCTAATTAGAATTAAAAAAATGATTGAAATTACGACCTGGGGAATTCTAGTTATATATTACTATATAAGTATCGGAATTTATTAATTCTATAAATATATTAATTATATCTAATTATTTCTAGTAAATATTAGTAAATCTATATATTATCAATATAATTTAATTAAATATATATATATAAATTTATTAACTTAATTTTGAATATATTAGATTATAATATAAAATTTCTAATTATATCTAATTATTTTTAGTAGGTATTAGTAGATCTATATATTATTAATATAATTTAAATAAATATATATATATTATATATATAAATTAATTAACTTTATTTTAAATATATTAAATTATAATATAAA
>NW_020291817.1:0-7577 GCF_003184835.1 Aspergillus costaricaensis CBS 115574
AAACCCTAAAACCCTAAACCCTAAAACCCTAATAAAACCCTAAAACCCTAAAACCCTAAAACCCTAAACCCTAATAATAAAAAACCCTAATTTATATATTATAAATTAAGAAACTCAGGGATATATACTGGCTGCCTGGTAATTATATAAATAAATATAATTAATTTTTTTTTAAATTATATTATCTAAATAAGATATATTATTATTTTAAAAAAATAGAAGCCATGGATCTAGATAAATTTATATTAAAATATTATTTTTTTTTATATTTATATAATAAGTTAATAATATTTTATTACAGGTTATGTAATATACTGGTCTTATAAAAAATTCTAATTAGAAAAGATATAATATAAATTATTATAAAAATATTATTATAGAATGGCAGGAGAGTCTTTTATAAATAATAATTATAATAAAATATTTTTAATTATATTTATTAGACTATATAAAAAGTTCTATAAATAATTTATAATAAATTATATATTTTTATATAAGATCTTATTATTTTCCAGCCATATAATATATCTGGATATATTAGTATTATAATATATTTATAATTTATAGATATATTAGTTAAGAAGAGTCTATATAAATCTATATATTTTCTAAATTATAAATTTTTATATTATAAACTTAATATACTTAGAAAAGATACCGCTTAATAGAGAATATATAATAAGTAAAATAAATTATTATATAGTATAGATTATAATACTAAAGACAGGATTAGAAATAAGATTAGATTATTAAAAAAAAATATTAGAACTAGATTAATTATTATATTAATTATAATTTATATTAATAATAAAATTTATTAAATTCTTATTAATACTGACTAGAACCTATAAAATACTATTTTACTAGTATTATTAAATTATAATAATTTATTATATTACTAGATTAAGCCATAATACCTTCTATATAATAAAGAACTAGATAAGCTTGATTATATTTAATAAAATTAATAAATAGATTTTTAAATTCTATTATTTATTTTTTTTATAATCAAGAATAGTTATTATACAGATAAAAATACTTTTATATTTATTATTATAATAATATTGATTAAGTAATTTAACATAAAATTTAAAATAAATTTATTTTTATAAACTTATTAGTTATAATACCAGAAAGTTCTTTCTATGGATAATATTATTATTATAATTATTATTATTATTAGTAGTAGATATACTATTAGAAGTCTGTATAATCTGTTATAATTATATTTATTTATTTTACTATTAAATAATAAATATATAAAATAGATTATATTATTTATATAGCTGTTAGATTTATATAAAAAAAATAAGTATTTACTATTATAAAATCATATACTTATAAATATTTTATATATTTATATATTCTAATAATATATAATATAGTAATTTATTAATTTATATTTATATAATCTCTAGCTAGATAGTAGATCTACAGTATTAGATAATTTATTAATTCTTTTATACTAGCTGGTTAAGAGTATATTAGAGAATTAATATAATTATTTTTATACTAAAGTTAATATTAAAGATTTTCTTTAATTAAAATTAGTCTAGATAGTCAGGCTCTAGTTAAAGAAGATTTTTAATAAATATTTTAGATTTTAAGTTATAGTTTATTAGTAAGAAAAGATAGTACTGATCTAAATAATCAGACTTTAATTAAAAAAAATTTCTAATAAATATTTCAGATTTTAAGTTATGGTCTACTAATGAGAAGAGGTAGTATATAAGATTTATTAAATTATATATATTAAAAGAATTAATATTATAAAAAATATTATTAGACTGAATTTCTTATAAATAAATTATTTATTATATAAATTATAATTAAGAATTAGTATCAGCTGCTGTATCTAATATAATAATATTTAAAATTTATATATTTTTATAAATTTTTTATATTTAGAAAATATGTTCTACAGTCTACTATATATTAATTAATAATAAAAATATTTTTTTAGATAATCTTTCAAACGGGTTAAGAATATAAATATAATAGAAATTTTTATATATAAGAAATACTTATTAATAGATAATATAATAAACCTGTATCTATATTTTAATTATAATAGTTTATATATTAATAAATATTAATTTACTAATATATTTATATTAAGATTATTTATAAACTTAATACTAGTAATTATATATAATATATATATTATATATAATATATAAACAGGACTAGCTATTATAATAATATTATAAATTATTTATAAATTCTAGAATAATAGAAACAGATTCAGAAAGAATATAAAAAAAGATAAGTTCAGTACTAATAAATATAATATTATTTTATTTTTAAATAAGGAATATTATTAACTACTATTTATTAAATATAAATTATTTTATATATTTACTGTTAAGATATCTATAAATCTTATTTAATTATATTTTATATTAATAATTACAGCATATAAGAAGACACAGGAGATAATATATATAAAAAAAAGATTTAATTTTAATATTACTAGATTTTATTATATATTTAGAATAGCTAAATCAAATAAAAAAAGAAAAAAAAATATAGAATAAGTAAAAATATAAAATAAAAATAAGATTAAAAAAGAGAATTAGACTGCAGAGAATAGTTATATATTATATATATAAATATATCTTAACCAAGCTTACACATGATTAGAATTTAGGATTAAAAAAAAAATATTACTTTAATAAAAATATTTCTTTATTAATTTATCAGATTTAAATATAATTATCTACTCTACCAGTATAACAATACTACTGAGATTTAAAAAAATACTAAATAAATAGTATAATTTAAATATATTAAAATTTTAACAGGAAATCTTTCTAAAATATAATAATATTATAATTAAAAATATAATAGTATTATACTCTTCTATTCCAGTAATCTGACTAATTAGAGTAGATTAAAATATTTGGAATTTTTATATCCTAATAGCATTATACTGTAATGTCATTACCCCTCTGGTATAGGTTATATAGTAGAAATATACTAATATAATCTTAAATTCTAGTTATATATAAAACCTAGAAGATATCTTACAAAATAAAACTAGATATTATATAATATATATAATATTAACCTGGCTGGTATAATTCTAGATAAAATATATATTATTATACAGTTATTTTAAATACTTGTAAAAATACTCTTTCTTAGTAGAAAACAGTATAGTTATTAAATATATAAACTAGATTTATATTTATATTAAATAATTAAAGTAATATAGTACTAACTAAAAGCTAGACTAGTTATAAAGAACTATATAATATTTATTAATTATAATATAGTTCAGGTGATGCTGCATATAGAATTAATTAAGAAAAATATAGAATATATTATATTTAGTAAACTCCGGGGTGACTAATATAATAATAATATTATTAAAAAAATTATAACTTTTTTATTTTATATATATAAGATCTAGTATCTGGTAGTATTACTATAAATCTTACTATAGATTTAATAATAATATAATAATAATAATAATATTATCTTGTTCTAGGAAAACCAGAAATATAAATAATAGATTTTTATTATTATTTATATATATAATAATAATTACTAGACTCTTATTATTCTGTATTATCTAAAAGATTTTTATCTGTATATTATATAATTATATTTTAAAATTATTTATTATCTGCTAGAGGACTGCTGTTATTTATATAATATTTAAATATTATTATTATAATATCTAATCTTTTATTATAGTCTGCTTCCAGGGTGTTAGCACTTATAAAATATATTTTATAAATAAATAATCAGCTATAGAGATAAAGCTGAAAAAATAATATTAATTAATATTATTTAGTTAGAAAAGTGCCTGTTAATAAACTATAATATTAGTTATCTTAATAATTTATTTATTATATATTATTTTAGTAATATAAAAGAAATAAGCAGCCTGCAGATCTGTAATATAATTTATTTATTAATTAAAATTTATATAAATTTTATTATTAAAGTTTATAATTATTATACCAGTAATAGATTCTATTTTATAATCTTAGATAAAATAGCTAGTTAATTAGAAAAAATAATAACTAATATTAATAATAATATTTCAGTATACTATAATATTAATTCTAGTTTAGATTAGGTAATTTTAAGTCTCCTGTTAGAGTATAATCTAGAAATATTTTAAAATTTATATTTATTATATTTCTAGATCAGGTTTCCAGAGATAAAATAATCTTATTATAAATAATATATTCTTCTAGTCTCTGTAGACTGGATTATCTGGATATATATTTATTAAATATTTTATTAATATAATAATTTTTAATTATTAAATAAAAAATAAAATTAATTATAAATAATAAACCAGCAATTTATTCATCTTCTAAAGAAGATAATAATGAATAATCTTAATATTATTATTAGTATAAAAGCTCTTATAGTATATACTAATTAGAATTATTAGATTATTTTTAATATAAATAATATAATAATAATTAGTATCTATGTTTATATATTATAAACTAAGAAGCTTAAAAATATATATTAATTATCTGGCTGTTATATAAATAAATATAATTAATTTTTTTTTAAATTATATTATCCAAGTAAGGTATATAGTTATCTTAAAAAAATAGAAATTATAGATCTAGATAAACTTATATTAAAGTATTATTTCTTTCTATATTTATATAATAAACTAGTAATACTTTATTATAAGTTATATAATATACTAGTCCTGTAAAAAGCTCCAGCCAAGAAAGATATAATATAAATTATTATAAAGATATTATTATAAAATAGTAGAAGAGTTCTTTATAAATAATAATTATAATAAAATATTTTTAATTATATTTACCAGGCTGTGTAGAAAGCTTTATAAATAATTTATAATAAATTATATATTTTTATATAAAATCTTATTATTTTCCAGCTATATAATATGCCTGGGTATACTAGTATTATAATATATTTATAATTTATAAATATATTAATCAAGAAAAATCTGTATAAGCCTGTATATTTCTTAGATTATAAATTTTTATATTATAGATTTAATATACTCAGAAAAAGTGCCGCTTAGTAAAGAATATATAATAAATAAAATAAATTATTATATAGTATAGACTAAAATATTAAAAATAAGACTGGAAATAAAATTAAATTATTAAAAAAAGATATTAGGACTGGATCAGCTATTATATTAATTATAATTTATATTAATAATAAGATTTATTAAATCCTTATTAGTACTGATTAAAATCTATAAAATACTATTTTACTAATACTGCTAGATTATAATAATCTATTATATTATTAGATTAAGTTATAGTATCTTCTGTATAATAAAAAACTAGATAAATTTAATTATATTTAATAAGATTAATAAATAAATTTTTAGATTTCATTATCTACTCTCTTCATGATTAAAGATGGTTATTATATAGATAAAGATATTTTTATACTTATTATTATAGTAATATTAATTAAATAGTTTAATATAGAATTTAAGATAAATCTATTTTTATAAACTTATTAGTTATAATATCAGGGGGTCCTCTTTATAGGTAATATTATTATTATAATTATTATTATTATCAGTAGTAGATATATTATTAAAGATCTATATAATTTATTATAGTTATATCTATTTATCCTGCTGTCAGGTAGTGAATATATAGAATAAATTATATTATTTATATAATTATTAAATTTATACAAAAAAAGTAAATATTTATTATTATAGAATTATATACTTATAAATACTTTATATATTTATATATTTTAGTAATATATAATATAATAATTTATTAGTTTATATCTGCACAGTCTTTAGCTGGATAATAGATTTATAATATTAGATAACTGATAATTTATTAATTCTTCTATACTAGCTGGTTGAGAGTATATTAGAGAATTAATATAATTATTTCTATACTGGAGTCAGTATTAGAAATTTTTTTTAACTGAAACTAGTCCAGATAGTCAGATTTTGGTTAAAGAAGACTCCTGGTAGATATTTCAGACTCTAAATTATGATTTATTAGTAAGAAGAGATAGTATATAGGATTTACTAGATTATATATATTAAAAGAACTGATATTATAAAAAATATTATTAAACTGGATTTCTTGTAGGTAGACTACCTACTATATAAATTATAATTATAAATTAATATTAGCTGCTATATCTAGTATAATAATACTTAAAATTTATATATTTTTATAAATTTTCTATATCTGGAAGATGTGCTCTACAGTCTACTATATATTAATTAATAATAAAAATATTTTTTTAGATAATCTTTTAAGCGGGTTAAGAATATAAATATAATAAGAGTTTTTATATATAGAAAATACTTATTAATAAATAATATAATAAATCTGTATTTGTACTTTAATTATAGTAATCTATATATTAAATAATATTAGTTTATTAATATATTTATATTAAGATTATTTATGGACTTGATACTAGTAATTATATATAATATATATATTATATATAATATATAAACAAGACTGGTTATTATAATAATATTATAAATTATTTATAAGTTCTGGAATAATGGGAATAGGTTCAGAAAAAATATAAAAAAAAATAAATTTAATATTAGTAAATATAATATTATCCTATTTCTGGATAAGGGATGTTATTAACTACTATTTATTAGATATAAATTATTTTATATATTTACTGTTAAGATATCTATAAATTTTATTTAATTATATTTTATATTGACAGTCACAGCATATAAGAAGATATAAAGAATAATATATATAAAAAAAAGATTTAGCTTTAGTATTATTAGACTTAATCATATATTTAAAATGGCTAAATTAAATAAAAAAAGAAAAAAAAATATAGGATAAATAAAAATATAAGATAAAAATAAGATTAAAAGAGAGAATTAGACTGCAGAGAATAATTATATATTATATATATATATATATATCTTAACCAAGCTTATACATGATTAGGGTTTAGAGTTAAAAAAAAATATTATTTTAATAAAAATATTTTTCTATTAACTTACTAAATTTAAATATAGTTATCTATTCTACCAGTATAATAATACTACTAAGATTTAAAAGGATATTAAATAAATAATATAGTTTAAATATATTAAAATTTTAACAGAAAATCTTTTTAAAATATAATAATATTATAATTAGAAATATAATAGTATTATATCCTTCTATTCCAGTAATCTGACTAATCAGAGTAGATTAAATTATTTAGGATTTTTATATTTTAATAGTATTACACTACAATATCATTACTTCTTTAGTATAGCTCTAACACTGTCAGGATATATATAATATATAATATAGTAGATATTTTAGAAATCATACCATATATTATATATATCACATATATAGGACCTGTGGGATATATAGATAATATAAAAATATAATATAAATTTTATTGAATTACTATAATACTTAATCCTGTAATATTTAATAGTCCTAATATAGTATAGCTGAGCTGCTGGATAGAATCAACTACTTATAATATTTAATTATATAATATTTAATAATCTTAATACAGCATAGCTCTAATACTGTCAGGATATATATAATATATATAATATAGTAAATATTTTAGAAGTCATACTATATATTATA
>NW_020291817.1:8342-8627 GCF_003184835.1 Aspergillus costaricaensis CBS 115574
ATATTAGAATATATATAATATAATAAGTATTTTAAAAATTATATTATATATTATATATATTACATATATAGGACCTGTGAGATATATAATATATAGAAAATATAAAATACTTAGAACCTGTAGAATATATAAATAATATAAAAATATAATATAATAAGTATTTTAAGAGTCATACTATATATTATATATATTATATATATAGGACCTGTGGGATATATAATATATAAAAAATATAGAATACTTAGGACCCGTAGAATATATAAATAATATAAAAATATAATATAA